>NW_028248244.1:0-136950 GCF_964263255.1 Lissotriton vulgaris | reverse complement strand
TACTACGTGATTTCTAGATCTACACACAAATCTAATCAATTACCTATAGATTCACTTATACATGCTCTCAATGATCAATAGAACACTATCAAATATACTTATACACCTATATTGACATTACACACCAGCACACATCCTATTCACTTATGCAGTCATCCTACTCACTTTTGGAAATAATGTATCATATTTACATTTACTCAGCTACACACTTATACTAATAGCACTCCATTTATTCACCTAGATAGTAACTGATACTTAGTGTGCTATTAAATCGCTATTACAAGTATACAGTTATCTATACAGTCACTCATGCAATTAATGAGTTTTAGGTATACTTATTTATATACGAGTGTCACATACACTGCCTTTTATTTTTCTACTTTGTGAGACATGTGCGCGTACCCCCGTGATTTTTCGAAAAAAAAAGACTTTTTGGGGGGCCTGGGGAGGCCTTGTGGGACCCCCTGAGCAGGCCTAGGGGGTCAGGGTGCTTCTACCCTGCCCCCTTTGCGTGTTTTGCACCTTTGTTTCACTGCTTTCTTGTGCATTGTTCTACCGAGGCACAAGATGGCTGCCAACACTTCCTGGTTTGGAGTGATGACAGACAGTGGCAGCCAATCAGCATGCATTTCACAAGAAAGCAGCATGCTCATTGGCTGTCAACACTTCTAACCAGGAAGTGTTGGCATTCATCTTGTGCTAGGTAGACCGAGACACAAAAGAAGCAGCTCTCACAGCCCACACAGCTCTCACAGCCCACACAGCTCTCACAGCTCACACAGCCTTCACAGCCCACACAGCTCTCACAGCCCACACAGCTCTCACAGCCCACACAGCCCTCACAGCTCATACAGCCCTCACAGCCCACACAGCTCACATCCCACACAGCTCTCACAGCTCTCACAGCCCATACAGCTCTCACAGCTCACACAGCTCTCACAGGCCTCACAGCCCTCACAGCCCACACAGCCCTCACAGCCCTCACAGCCCACACAGCTCTCACAGCCCACACAGCTCTCACAACCCACACAGCTCGCACAGCCCACACAGCTCTCCCAGCTCTCACAACCCACACTCTCACATCTCACACAGCTCTCACAGCCCACACAGCTCTCACAGCCCACACAGCTCCCACAGCCCACACAGCCTACACAGCTCTGACAAAGATAATACCAGCAGCGAACAAGCACTGGCAAAGACAATAATGGCAGCAAACAAACACTGGCAAAGACAATAACGGCAGCAAATAAACACTGTCAAAGACAATAACAGCAGCAAAGAAACACAGGCAAAGGCAATACCAGCAGCGAACAAACACTGGCAAACATAATACAATCAGGGAGGCAGGGGCACGAAAAACAGCACAATCAGGGGACAGAAGGCTCGACAAACGGCACAATCAGGGGGCAGAAGGCAAGAAAAAACAGCACAATTAGTGGGCAGAAGACAACAAATACGTCACAATCAGGGAGCAGAAGGCAAGAAATATGGCACAATCAGGGTGCAGAAGGCAAAAAATATGGCACAATCAGGGGGGCAGAAGCCAAGAAATATGGCACAATCAGGGGGGCAGAAGCAAGAAATACGGCACAATCAGGGGGGCAGAAGCCAAGAAATATGGCACAATCAGAGAGCATCTTGCTCCGGTCCAAAAATCGGATCCCTAGGGCTGCTCAGGTGGTCCCACAAGAATATTAACATATTTAAACGTTATCCGCTAATAGAATTAGCATTTAAAAAACCTTGCAAATTCACTGAAAAAACCATAGGTTTCAGGCCTTATTTAGTTAGGAATTAGCATTTAAAAAACCTTGCAAATTCACTGAAAAAAACATAGGTTTCAGGCCTTATATAGTTAGGAATTAGCATTTAAAAAACCTTTGAAATTCACTGAAAAAACCATAGGTTTCAGGCCTTATATAGTTAGGTATTAGCATTTGAAAAACCTTGCAAATTCACTGAAAAAACCATAGGTTTCAGGCCTTATATAGTTATGAATTAGCATTTAAAAAACCTTTGAAATTCACTGAACAAACCATAGGTTTCAGTCCTTATATAGTTAGGAATTAGCATTTAAAAAAACCTTGCAAATTCATTGAAAAAAACATAGGTTTCAGGCCTTATATAGTTAGGAATTAGCATATAAAAAAACACTGAAATTGCTTCTATATAGTTAGTTGTACTAACTATATTTTGCGCACCCGCAATCCACTGCTGATGATGTCACATATTACATCATTCATGACATGGTCAGTGACATCAATGATGACATCACTGATGACATCTCAAATGACATCACTGATGACCTCACTGATGACATCTCATTTGACATCACTGATCACATCACTGATGACATCATTCATGTGATAATACGATGCACCTCCTCACACTCTAATATAACCTTTGATACACCCAGTGTTAAATACAGACTACCATTCTTGAAACCATTGACACACCAATACCAGTTACTACATAGGCACTCACTGATTCCTAGGTCTACACACACATCCACACATTCACCCATACAATCACTCTTACATACAGTCACTCATCAATACAACACTGTCATATGCACTCATACACCTATGCAGACTCTCACACACTGCCACTCATCCATGGAATTACTCACACACCTAGTCAGTCATGTAAAGAATCAATCACACTTCCATTTCCTCATCTATACAGTTATACACACAACACCTTACTTATTCAAACATATACTAACACATACTTACTCTCTTATACAATCACTGATACAATCACTGATACAAGTACACATTGATCTGCACAGAGTCACACACCTCCCAGCCAGCCACGCACACACTCAGTCTCCAAAACAAATACTTGGGCAACCAATCAATAACCCATATAGCCACTCATATAGCTACTGATCAACACATGCAGCAGCTTACACAACAACAGACATACTGATGCACACATTCAGACAGTTTAGTCACTAACCCATGCATTCAGTAAGACACATTTAATCACTCAGTCATACAGTCAGTCACGCACCTACTAAATCCTTCATCCAGACACTTATACATCCACTCATTCTTCAATATGTAAAACATATTTAAACTTTACAGAAACACACAGTCACTGAATGATGTCATCAGTGATGTCATCAGTGATGTCATTTGAGATGTCATCAGTGATGTCATCAGTGATGTCACTGAACATGTCATGAATGATGTAATGTGTGACATCATCAGCAGTGCATTGCGGGTGCGCGAAATATAGTTAGTACAACTAACTATATAGGAGCAATTTTAATGGTTTTTTATATGCTAATTCCTAACTATATAAGGCCTGAAACCTATGTTTTTTTCAATGAATATATATATATATATATATATATATATTAATATTATATATATATATATATATATATATATATATATATATATATATATATATATATATATATATATATATATATATATATATATATATATATATATATATATATGTATATATATGCACAAACACCGATCCTTATGGTTTGCAAAGATTGTGCCGAGCCCAAAGTCCTTTTTAGCGTGATTTATTTAATCAAAAAGCATATGGCAAACACTGGCCGACGTGTTTCGGAACAGGTCAATCTGACATTCGTATTCACCATGTGATATAGTGCAAAGACATTGTGATAACCAATAACAAAGGACTACTTCGCTGCCTTAAATGTATAGTCACAGCGGCATCCATTTTGTAACGGCTAGTTTGTCTCACATAATGTATTGTTACAAATAGAGGTAGAGCTCATGTTCTAAATTAATTTAACAGAGCCATAATTACTTTGTTCAACATGAGAAATCGATTTTTATGGAAAAATTCCCATGAGTACGTTTTTTGTATATACGAACATACATTTCTGTACTTATAACAATATTAACCTCAGTGGGTCCCCCATCCTCTCAACATTTGGCATTTCAGTGATATAATGTCACATGCTCCTTTTAATTATATCCAATTCTGCCCAAGGGGGCTATTATCTGATTTTAATGTACAAAATTCAAGTTTATGAAATAACACCGTCCATGGTAGCTCATTCTGCTTTTATCCATAACAAGGCCATAGCTCCGTCTCCTACAAAATAAATAAAATCAAGTGCACTGATCAATAAAAGATCTATTTCCTATTTAAAATCACACAAAAAAGGACAAAAAAGGACTTTGGGCTCGGCACAATCTTTTCAAACCACAATGATTGGTGTTTGTGCATTTTTTGGGGGCCACGACCTCGCCGGCAGCCCGCCACCATCTGATGGCAGAGGTGCAACGTGAAAAATTGACTGAATATTATATATATATATATATATATATATATATATATATATATATATATATATATATATATATATATATATATATATATATATATATATATATATATATATATATATATATATATATACTGCAAAACTTCTCCTGGAAGAAGCAGAAGCCACCCGGGGAATCATGTGGAAGCTGGTTTAATGCTGGAACTTGGCATAATGCATTTCGCCCGACATGGCCTTCCTCAGATGACTCCATATACTGAAATGCTGACCCACCCATGTTTAAATGTGTCCTGCAACCTTCCCCTTGGTGGGAAGTCGCCCAACCCCCAAGCATGTGACCGTGTACTCCTTGCAGATTGTTGGAAACCACAAGTCCCAGAGTTCTCTATTTCGGGTAAGCACTACATG
This sequence comes from Lissotriton vulgaris, assembly GCF_964263255.1. Taxonomy (NCBI): domain Eukaryota; kingdom Metazoa; phylum Chordata; class Amphibia; order Caudata; family Salamandridae; genus Lissotriton; species Lissotriton vulgaris. The sequence goes on along the minus strand of NW_028248244.1, from coordinate 132,260 downwards.
GGGAATTTCTATTTGCTGAAATAGTCCAGTGACTGGCAGGGAGCAGGACATACGCGGTGAGTCAAGAAATCCAAGTCCTGATTGTCTTTGCATCCCAGAGCTTCCTCAGGCCCCCAGACGTTCAAGCCTCCTTGATGACAGAAACGCGCCGGGCAGGGGCAAGAGTGACAATGCATCCCACCCTTCGTGCAGTCACGAACTGCGCGGCAGCCGCCCTTGCTGTACCTGGACCAGGAGACGGGCCCGGTCCGATCCAATACCTTGGGAAACACGAAATTCTGCCGGAGCAGGAACTAGTAAAAGACGGGGACAACTTGCTGAACGGGGCTTCTGTTACGTGTCTCTGGCTGACATGGACAAAATGTACTGCAAAACTCCTCCTGAAAGAAGCAGAAGCCACGCGGGGATTCATGTGGAAGCTGGTTTAATGCTGGAATTTGGCATTATGCATTTCGGCCGACATGGCCTTCCTCAGATGCCTCCATATACTGAAATGCTGACCCACCCACGTTTAAATGTGTCCTGCAAACTTCCCATTGGTGGGAAGTCGCCCAAGCATGTGACGTGTAATCCTTGCAGATTGTTGGAAACCACAAGTCCCAGAGTTCTCTATTTCGGGTAAGTACTATGTGGGGAATTTCAATGTGCTGAAATAGTCCAGTGACTGGCAGGGAGCAGGACATACGCGGAGAGTCCAGAAATCAAAGTCCTGATTGTCTTTGCATCCCAGAGCTTCCTCAGGCCCCCAGACGTTCAAGCCTCCTTGATGACAGATACGCGCCGGGCAGGGGCAAGAGTGACAATGCATACCACCCTTCATGCATAGATATATATATATATACACACATTGGGTGTGGCGATCTCCATCCAATGGAACTGTGGCAGGGTGATTTTGAAACAGGTGAAGGATTCTCCAGAAGCATTGATGGAATGCATTATGCCTTTACATCAAATTAAAAAGCTTCCACCAGATTCCCCCCTGTGGCCTCTGCTTCTTTGCTAGGTGGAGAAGTTGCTGTGATATTTTGCGCGGTATCCAGAATCACGCTACAGAGGCCCGCTCTTCAAAGTGGCCCGGGCTCATCTGGTCTCTGCTTCGGCTGCTTTTCTTCATGTCCAAGGTATTGGAATAGCCCGCCTCTCTACACAATGGAAACTAGGGCGGCTGCAGCGCAGTCCGTGACTTCACAGAGGATTGGAATGCATTGTTTTCTTGACCCCTGCCCGGCTGACAATTGTTTCTGGGTTGCTGGAACATTTGGGGACTGGAGGAAGCATTTTGTGATCTTATTAACTGGATATTGACTTTATTTTCACCGTTACCTTCCAGCACATCGCAGAATCCACACGGACACACCCCGTGCAGCACTTACCTGGGCAATGAACTCTGGGGCTTGTAGTTCCCATGAACTACAAGGAGTGATCAGTTATCCTATGAGGGGGTGTGGCGATCTCCATCCAATGGAACTGTTGCAGGGTGATTTTAAGGAGTCTCCAGAAACATTGATGCATCTGAGGAAGGCCAAATTGAGGCCGAAATGCATTATGCCTTTACATCAAATTGGTCCAGTTAAAGGCATCCGCCGAAACGCGTTGACCGTCCTCTTATGTTGCACTAATGGTGTTGAAAATAAAATAAAAATACCTCAAAATTGAAGAAATCGTCTGGATTCCGTCTGTGCTGTGGAGAATCTGGGCTGCTGACAGGAGCCTTGCTGGGTTCTTTTTTTGAGAATATATATATATATATATATATATATATATATATATATATATATATATATATATATATATATATATATATATATGCAGCTCGCACTCGTTTCCACACGGGCCAGCGCACCACCGCAGTTGAACAGGCACACCAGTCCAGAAACGAAAGTCGACCCAGGCTGAGGTGAAACAAAGTTTTTATTTAATCAAGAATATCGCCACCAGCAGAACGTTTCGGCCTTCACGGTGGCCTTGATCACATGATGTTAAGGGAGGGACACAAGATATTTAAAGTGCAAGTGCAATTAGTTGTGTTACATGATTGGTCAATAGAATCAGGGCACACCCAGTAATAGACATGGAAAAACAACCTTGTCTTCTACTAGAAGAATAGATCGCAATATTTACCACATTGACATGTCCATCAATATTGTTAATTTTTAACCTAGAAACATGCAAACAATATTTTCATAATAAGAAATAAATATTGCACATCATATAGAAAATACATTCTGGTTAAAAGATACATCTGAGCGACTTAATATAAACAGAAGTGTGTATACCGAGTGTTGTCTAACTTGATAAACAGTCTAACACGGATGTACCCTTACGATGGTAATCATGTACAATTTCTTTGTTGCGATAAAACCCAAGTGGGTGAACAAACAAATCATGTCAAAAGTGAGTTCATATGTCGTGTCCTGATATTTTGTAAAATATAATTATTAAACAGGGATTCAAAAATTCCCATCTATTTACACCAACTCATGTACAATAATATATATCTAAAGTGCAAAGGTGCCGGATCAAGGGAGTGCGGGAAAAATAAGATGGGCAAGGTGAACTACCCAATCGTGTGACTTGGAGTACAGTTTGTTGTAGTTATTCCTCCAAATTAATTTTCATTATTCCATTTTTTATGTGTTTTTTTACTCCAGAAAGATGTTAAAATTAGTTTTTTTCATTGCTTACTAACAGAATCATAGACGGGTCAAGGGCAACAGTGCATAAGCAGGATTGACAAATATTTGAACAGTGTTACCTGAGGGATTACTAATTTGGACCAGAATGATTGAGCTCCAGATTGCCAACATTAACAGAAGTGAACGGAATACAGATGACGTAATCAACTTATTGTCATATCAACGAGCGAAAAGCGGCAATGGGCGTGAGGGATGGGTCTGAGCTATGATTTAGAGATGTGTATAAAAATCAATGCTGGTGTTAAGACCATTGGGAGCCCTTGTATCCAAATCCAGGATATATTTAGTTTCTAATGCCCTCAATTTGGCTTCTCTATTGCCGCCCCTGCGCAAAGGTGGAATCGCATCAATGACAAAATATTTCAACAGATGACTTTGTTTGCCATGCTGTTCACTGAAATGACGCGCCACCGTGTACGTTTGGTCCTCGGTGTTGATAGCCCTTATGTGCTGGAGTATCCTTTTGTGCACCTGCAGCTTGGAACTACCCACATACTGCAGGGCACACGGACACTCCAGCACATAAACTGCATATTCCGTCTTGCAATTCAATTGTTTGGAGATCATGCGGGGACTGTCAGAAAAAGGACTCAGGTATTGGGTTTTATTCGTACCATGTTGGCAGGCTTTGCAGGAGAAGCACTTCTTGAACCCCTTGATTGCTTTGAACCATGGGGTAACTGTTGAGACCTCAGGGCTAGATTTAACCAAAGCTTCTCTTAAAGAGAAAGCCCTTTTGTAGGATAAACTGGGTTTTGCTGGCATTAGGTGACCTATAGTTGGATCATTAACTAAAAGATTCCAGTTGTTAGAAACAATCTTACGTAATTCCTGAGTTTGCTGACTGAAGGTGAGAACCAATCTCACCGGTTGATTCAATTCGTCAGTTTCTTTACTTGAACTCCTCCGAGGTTGAAGAGCACTCTCCCTAGGCATAGCATTGACCCTATTAATCGCAGAGTCAATGATATTGGCAGACTATCCCCTCAAAAGAAAGCGCTTCTTGCTCTCCTGCTGTGCCTGCAAACACTGTTCTTCCGTGCTGCAAATACGCCTGACCCGCAGCATCTCCCCAAAGGGGATGCTGCGGAGCAGGTGTGCCTGGTGATGGCTTTTCGCGTGGAGGACAGTGTTGCCAGCAGTGGGTTTGCGGAATAGAGTAGATTGCAATTTGTTACTGTTGACAAAAACCCAAACGTCCAAAAAACAAACGCTCTCCTGACTCATATGATGAGTAAATTCTAGATTGTATGAATTTACATTCAATTGCGTGATGAACTCAGTTGCTTCCTGTTTGGTACCGCGCCAGATGAGAAAAATATCATCGATATAGCGATACCAATGAATCACATGTTGTGCCACTGTCAGGTGGTGTGTACCCATGAGGACCGGTCTCTCCCAGTAGCCCATATGTAAACAGGCATAACTAGGGGAGAAACAGGCCCCCATGGCCACACCCCTGATTTGTTGGAAGCATTGACTGTTGAATTGAAAGAAATTGTTGTTCAAACAGAAAGCAGTCATCATCATTAACATTTTGTTGTGCTCTACACATTGAATTGGCCTATCATCCAGGAAGAATTGGATAGCTCTCAAACCATCACAGTGTCTGATACTGGTGTAGATTGAAGATACATCCAGGGTAATTAGCCAATACCCCGTCTGCCACTCTACCGCTATATATATATATATATATATATATTTATACATATATATATATATATATATATATATATATATATATATATATATATATTATATATATATATATATATATATATATATTCACTGAAAAAAACCATAGGTTATAGACCATATATAGTTAGGAATTCGCATTTACAAAACCTTATTTTACTCACACAAAACCATTGAAATTCCATATATAGTTAGTTGCACTAACTATATATCGCGCACCCGCAATCCACTGCTGATGATGTCACATATTACATCATTCATGACATGGTCAGTGACATCACTGATGACATCACTGATGACATCTCAAATGACATCACTGATGACATCTCAAATGACATCACTGATGACATCTCATTTGACATTACTGATCACATCACTGATGATATCATTCATGTGATAATACGATGAACCTCTTCAGACTCTAATATAACCTTAGATACAATCAGTGTAAACAGACACTCACAGACTGTCACTCATCCATGGAGTTACTCACACACCTAGTCAGTCATGCAAAGAATCAATCACACCTCCATTTCCTCAACTATACAGTTATACAAACTTTACTTATTCAAACATATACTAACACATATTTACTCTCTTATACAATCCCTGATACAAGTTCACAATGATCCATACAGCCACTCACACATTCACTGGCTCTTATGCACAGTTATTTATATATGTCAACTCTCACATGTACTGTGTTTTACATATGTACTTACTTTGACATGTAGCACTGAGATATCCATTCACTCAACAATACACTCATGCACACAGTCAACAGCCCATACAGCTGTTTCCACATGCACTTTTGAAACCATACATCTAGTGAATCAACTGCTCACACATCTATGCACAGAGTCATACACCTCCCAGCCACCCACACACACACTCAGTCTCCCATACAAATACTTGGGCAACCAATCAATAACCCATATAGTTACTCATATAGCTACTTATCAACACATGCAACAGTTTACAGAACAACAGACATAATGATGCACAAATTAAGACAGTTTAGTCACTAACCCATGCACTCAGTGAGACACATTTAATCACTCACTCATACAGTCAGTCATGCACCTACTAAATCCTTCATCCGGACACTTATACATCCACTCATTCTTCAATATGTAAGACATATTTTAACTTTACAGAAACATACAGTCACTGGATGTTGTCATCAGTGATGTCATCAGTGATGTCATTTGAGATGTCATCAGTGATGTCATCAGTGATGTCACTGACCATGTCATGAATGATGTAATATGTGACATCATCAGCAGTGGATTGCGGGTGCGCGATATATAGTTAGTGCAACTAACTATATATGGAATTTCAATGGTTTTGTGTGAGTAAAATAAGGTTTTGTAAATGCGAATTCCTAACTATATATGGTCTATAACCTATGGTTTTTTCAGTGAATTTTCAAGGTTTTGTAAATGCTAATTCCTAACTATATATGGTCTATAACCTATGGTTTTTTCAGTGAATTTTCAAGGTTTTGTAAATGCTAATTCCTAACTATATATGGTCTATAGCCTATGGTTTTTTCAGTGAATATATATATATACATACATATATAAACATATATCATCTGTATATCTATATAAATACAAACATAAATGCATGCATACATATACTTATATGCATACAGATGCATGTTATTTACATGAAAGTTGAAAAAACACTAATAAAAGCAAAGCTAAAAAGCCACCTCATTACAAACAGAATGGCTTTAACTTAAACGAGGGCGAGATCTATTGCATTTTCAATGCTTGTTTACTTTGGTTCCATCAAGAAGGCATTCAGATGTGTCACACATTTGCCATAAATTCTGAATGTTAGCACTCTAGTTGCACATTAGATCACTGTAGTAAAGCTACTGCTCACCAGGGACGTCTGCTGCTGGTATTCAAAGTGCATGTTTCAGTCTGCATGTCAGAATTTTTTTAATGAAATAGAAGAGGATTTGAGAAGTCACTCAAAATGATCCCTAATTTTTCTTTCTGAAGCACTAATCATACTTTCTATGGCAAAATTAACCCCCTCATGTTGTTCCTTTTTAAATTAAATGTTTTAAGAGTTACCACTTTATTCCAATCAAGATGGCTTCAGGTGTGCCATACCTTTGTAATAAGTAGGACTGTTAGCGCTCTAGTTGTTCTTTAGAACACTCTGGGACATTCTGTCATTGGGCTATACTTGGGCTACATCTGGGTGATATTTGGGCTACATTTGGGCTCTTTTGTCTCTGGTGGCCATTTTGGGAGACTGCATGTCAGAATTTTTTAATGAAATAGAAGAGGATTTGAAAAGTCACTCAAAATGTGCCCTAATTTTTCTTTCTGCAGCACTAATAATACCTTCTATTGCATAATATACCCCCTCATTTTGTTCCTTTTTAAATTAAATGTTTTAAGAGTTACCACTTTATTCCCATCACGATGGCTCCAGGTGTGCTATACCTTTGTAATAAGTAGGACTGTTAGCGCTCTAGTTGTTCTTTAGAACACTCTGGGACATTCTGTCATTGGGCTATACTTGGGCTACATCTGGGTGATATTTGGGCTACATTTGGGCTCTTTTGTCTCTGGTGGCCATTTTGGGAGACTGCATGTCAGAATGTTTTAATGAAATAGAAAAGGATTTGAGAAGTCACTCAAAATGTGCCCTAATTTTTCATTCTGCAGCACTAATCATACTTTCTATGGCAAAATATACCCCCTCATGTTGTTTCTTTTTAAATTAAATGTTTTAAGAGTTACCACTTTATTCCAATCAAGATGGCTTCAGGTGTGCCATACCTTTGTAATAAGTAGGACTGTTAGCGCTCTAGTTGTTGTTTAGAACACTCTGGGACATTCTGTCATTGGGCTATACTTGGGCTACATCTGGGTGATATTTGGGCTACATTTGGGCTCTTTTGTCTCTGGTGGCCATTTTGGGAGACTGCATGTCAGAATGTTTTAATGAAATAGAAAAGGATTTGAGAAGTCACTCAAAATGTGCCCTAATTTTTCATTCTGCAGCACTAATCATACTTTCTATGGCAAAATATACCCCCTCATGTTGTTTCTTTTTAAATTAAATGTTTTAAGAGTTACCACTTTATTCCAATCAAGATGGCTTCAGGTGTGCCATACCTTTGTAATAAGTAGGACTGTTAGCGCTCTAGTTGTTCTTTAGAACACTCTAGGAGGCTGCAGTAGAACACAAAGGAATCAACTGACAGTCTCTGTCCTTGTTGGATGTACATGTTTTACTGAGAATGTCAGACTTCATTTTCACATGACTGAGAAAGATAATGTGAATTTACAGAAAATATGCTTTCAGTTTAGCTTATAGATCCCCTTCCAAACCACTGTGGGAAAATCATGAGATATTAGTTTTCTTTCAAACAATATTCATGATATCACAGCAGAAGGTTTTTTCACATGGTAAAATCACCTTAGAACCCACCACAATTCCTAAAACGAGTATGGTACCATCACCAAATGATTTATAATGTAACTAAAGTCCTAAAACCCTCTATTAACTACAATGCTTTTTAATGAGGTGCTATCATGTATATTGGTCCCAAGATGGCTGCCAACACTTCTTGGATGAAGTGCTGACAGCCAATCAGATCAGATGTGTGGTTAGGCTCCGCCCAGATATATATCTTTTTTTGAACCTAAATTACTCAAAATCCACTGGAGCACATATATTGAGACCTAGCAAAGGCACATCGGGCTAACAGTCCCTACAATTTTGCCAAGTTTCGTGCAAATCCATTCAGCCGTTCGAGCTAAAAGTGAGGCCAACCGCCCTATGGAAATTAACATGGGAAAAACGTGTTTTGGGACCCCCCTTTTTTCTCGGCCCCCCCTTGATGAAACCCCCCCAAATTGTCAGGGGCTGCTCAGAAACAAAATGTTCCATTTTCCTGAAAATTTCAGCCAATTCCGTCCACAAACGCCAAAGTTATTAGACATAGAATTTTCAAAAATCCCATAGAGAAAAAATCCTAACTATATATACCTACTGGCGACCGCCAGTAGGTAATATATATATATATATATATATATATATATATACCTAGTCTAGCAAAATATAGCTAAAATACATTTACTTCCCATCCTACACCCCTACAAACCTAGCAACTCTCTGTGACAATATATCTTACTATTACATTTAAGTTAAAAAACGATAAATCACGTAACATTGCAAACTATATTGAAAAATATCATTAAAAATTATACAAACAATAATATCCCAAAATAGTAATATATAAACAAACACACATAAAGCTAATTTAAAAATAATATTTTTTTACAACTACAACTATATTATTGAAAACGATATGTACAACAGCAATAACCTTCTTAACAATATTAATTACCTAAAAAAGGGATAGTCTTGACAACATATTTCTGCATCACAATATTGTCCTGTCACAATACTTTTTTCTCTGATATTTCTTCAATCAATATTTCCAACAGAATTTTCGGTCTAAAAAACCTCCTTGATGGAGCCATAAAAGCAGAAAGGGGCTGGTTAATCACCAAACTGTATTCAAAATCCACAGAGGGTAATAGTTTTCTACAATTTTGAGAGTGGCACCCCCCAGGCGCTCAAGGAAAATCTCCCAGTGGTACAATTCCTCTGCATAAGCAAGAATTGCTCCAATATAAAGGATTACAAAAAAGAAACAGCAGTACTCACCACTAATTTAATAGAGAGAATTTACCTAAGGAGACTCATTCAGAGAGCCAATAAGAGAGGCATGAATAATCACACAGAGAATTTCATATTAGATAAGAACAAGGAGGACAAAAATGACATAATTTCAGTGAGCACATCTCCAACCAAGTTAAAAAAAATCATCACTAAGAATTGGTGAATTTTAACATGTGAAGAGCTGACCTTTGAAAAACTGCTCTTCTTCATTCAAAAGGAACTTTAGCTTCAGGAATCTCTTAGGGGCATATTAACAAGATGTGCGTTAAAAAACGCACATCGCACATTTCACTATCGCCGGCTATCGCCGGATTTTTTCGCCGTGTTAGCGTGTTGTTATCAACGCGCAACACGTAGGCGATAGTAAATCCTGAGATAGCCGGCGATAGTGAACATTAGCGCGTGAAAACAAGCGTTGTTTTCCCGCGCTAATGTGTGCCTTGATAATATGGGGGGTGGATTCAGCTTTATGATCCACACCCCCATGTTATCAATGCCTAACGCCTGGTCAGAGCAGGCGTTGGGAGACCTGTGATAAACGAGTTTATCGCAGGTCTTTTCCTGCCAACGCCTGCCTTGGTGATAGGGTGTTCCCACCTCCAACCACATTTTACATGTGGTTGGACTTGGGAACGCCCACTTTGCATGTCATTAGCGATGTTTCTCGCTGACATGCAAAGTGGGCTTGAGGCAGGCGTTGCAATGCCCTTGTTAATAGGGTGCTGGAAGTATCGCCGCTTTCTCTGCACAATTCGCTTGCTAATATGCCCCTTAGTCTTTAAAGGACCCAAAGAGAGTATCGCTGAAAACCAAGACATCCTATGGGGATTCCCAAGTGTTAGAGGCCACTAGCCTTGTGAGCAATGCTCAGTGGGCCCCTTACAAAACACACTACGAGTCCACATCTCAACCTAGCAACACCATGGGAACAGAAAAACCACACTAACAGTATGCCCAAGAATGCAATATAGCTGGCTGAATGCACATGTAAATTGAGATATATACACATGATATCAAGAAAAATCGAGATATGGAAAGATCAAGATATGGATTAGCAAACACAGAAAGAACATTTACCTCCAGCAATCCCCTACTAAGCTAACCAAACACCATGTTGAAAAAGGACAATGCGATTCGGACCTCCATTGGACATTAATGGACATTATTTGAGAAGATTACACCAAGTAATGATACGTCAAAAGGTCTGTTAGAACTGGAACAAAGTTGGGTCTATAGACTTAGGACAAATAAAGATGTGTATTTTCGGACAGGAAACAAGATTCAATATCACTCCAACTCATTGGATTAATAAGGCAGTTAATGCATGTAATCAGTGTTGCATGTTTGTCTGTCCAACTTGATCAAATACGTAGACAAGAAGTTAGATTCGGGGGCACTTTTTTGTCCTGATGAAAGCCCTCGGCTCCACGTGACAAACGTTTTACAGGATGAAACATGTCAACATATATATATATATATATGGTAAATGGGCAAAATATTGATTCCAAAATATAGACAAACCAAAATATCGAGTCCAAAATATAGAATGGACAAAATATCGAATGGACAGAATATAGACATCAAAAATATTGTTTTGAAGGTAAGTAATGTAATGTCGATTTTAAAAATAGAGACAGTCAAAATATCGAAGTACATAATATAGTTTATTAAAAATATAGATATTTTAATAATATCACATTTTTTAAAGTGTTTTTTATGTTAGTATATGTGTGAAAAGTGTATATAATGTTGTAATTTATTTTAATTAATGAATTTTATGTTATTTAATTATTGTGTAATTTAATTCTGTAGCGGGTTGTGGGTTCATAGGGAAATAGGGTGGGAAGTAATTTAATTATAATTAATTAAATATGTTAATTAATTAATTGGTATTTATTTAGAATAAATTGTTAATTAATTTTTAATTGGTAATTAATTAATTCTTAATTGATAATTATTTTTTATTAATTGATTAATTTATAATCATGTGAATTAAATTAATTTATTTTCTGTAGCGGGCTGTGGGTTTATAGGGGATTGGGGTGGGAAGTAATTTAATTATAATTAATTAAATATGTTAATTAATTTAGTTGGTATTTATTTAGAATAAATTGTTAATTCATTTTTAATTGGTAATTAATTAATTCTTAAATGATTGTTTTTTATTAATTGATTAATTGATAATTATGTGAATAATATTAATTTATTTTCTGTAGCGGGTTGTAGGTTTATAGGGGAATAGGGTGGGAAGGAATTTAATTACAATTAATTAAATATGTTAATTAATTTATTGGTATTTATTTTGAACACATTGTTAATTACTTTTTAATTGATAATTAATTAATTCTTAATTGATAATTAATTTTTATTAATTGATAATTGATAATTATGTGAATTATATTCATTTATTTTCACTAGAGTGGGAATAGTAATTTTTACCCCTGCGCTATCCAACGCTTTCCCTACTGTTGCACTCTCTGGAGTGGGAATAGTAATTTTTACCCCTACGCTATCCAACGCTTTCCCTACTGTTGCACTCTCTGGAGTGGGAATAGTAATTGTTACATCTACGCTATCCAACATTTTCCCTACTGTTGCACTCTCTGGAGTGGGAATAGTAATTTTTACCCCTGCGCTATCCAACGCTTTCCCTACTGTTGCACTCTCTGGAGTGGGAATAGTAATTTTTACCCCTACGCTATCCAACGCTTTCCCTACTGTTGCACTCTTTGGAGTGGGAATAGTAATTTTTACCCCTACGCTATCCAACGCTTTCCCTACTGTTGCACTTCCAGGAGTGGCAATAGTAATTTTTACCCCTACGCTATCCAACGCTTTCCCTACTGTTGCACTCTTTGGAGTGGGAATAGTAATTTTTACCCCTACGCTACCCAACTCTTTCCCTACTGTTGCACTCTTTGGAGTGGGAATAGTAATTTTTACCCCTGCGCTATCCAACGCTTTCCCTACTGTTGCACTCTCTGGAGTGGGAATAGTAATTTTTACCCCTACGCTATCCGACGCTGTCCCTACTGTTGCACTCTTTGGAGTGGGAATAGTAATTTTTACCCCTACGCTATCCAACGCTTTCCCTACTGTTGCACTTCCAGGAGTGGCAATAGTAATGTTTAACCCTACGCTATCCAATGCTTTCCCTACTGTTGCACTCTCTGGAGTGGGAATAGTAATTGTTAACCCTACGCTATCCAACGTTTTCCCTACTGTTGCACTCTTTGGAGTGGGAATAGTAATTTTTACCCGTACGCTACCCAACTCTTTCCCTACTGTTGCACTTCCAGGAGTGGGAATAGTAATTTTTACACCTCCGCTATCCTACGGTAATAATATTGTGTATTTTTTATTAATATTATGTTAATATATATATATATGTTTCAACAGATATGATTGTATTTTTTTTTATAAGTTAAATTAGTTATTTAATAATTTTAAGGTAATTTAAGTTTTTTAAAGTATATTTTAGCTATTTATTTTTAATATTTCTTTAATTTTACATTAATTTTAAGAAATTCGATATTTTTATAATGTATATATATATAAACGATATTTTGGGGTCGATATTTTGGTACTTACCTGTTTGTAGATAGGAATTCGATATTTCGTCTGTCGATATTTTGGAATCTATATTTTGGGTAGTCTATATTTTGTCCCTCGATATTTAGTCAGTGATCCGTGTGTGATGGTATTTGACTTTCAACAATTTAGGTGAACTTGAGGAATGTCACACTTCACAACAGAAAAACTATGATTTTGCCTGAGGCGATATCCGTAAATTCATCTAATGTGTGCAGCCAGATGTGCCTTACAATGTAGACTAGAGTTGGAAAAGGCACTGTAAGCTCAGACTGTGCTCGATCCAAATGATTGGCTCTGAGCCTTCACATGGTTTATGCTCCCCACCCTATAAGCTTAATGAGCACTTTTTAGACCGGCTTCTTGTTTCAACTTAACTTAACATATAATACCTATATTTATATCACACAGTGTGGTGGTGTAGCACTTCAAGAAAATAAAGATAACACATTAATCTTTCATGTAATATGAGAGAGAAAGAGATACCAACTATTTACTAGGTTATTCACCCAGGAGAAGTTGGCTCAATCTCGGCTGCTCAAATTGTGTGATCTTAGACAATTACCTCCACTATGCCTTTTTTTCCTTTGTCATAACATTTGTCAGCACCTTGAAATAGATCATTTCAGGGTCTGCAGTGTACAAAAATATCTTTCAATTCATAATATGGTTTAATGTAGCCTCATCAATAATAATCTAGGCCATATATGGGGGCAGATTTACAAGCCCCTTGCAGCACTTTTGCACTGACGTTGCGTCACTTTGTGATGCAATGGCAGCATAAAAAATGTGGCAAATTTACAACGTGATGCATCTAGGGAGATGCTTCACGTTTTAAAGTCCTGTATGACATTATACCTGCGTCAGGTATAATGTATGCAGGGTTGGCGTTCCCACGCAGGAAAACCTCGTAAAAGTGACACAGTGAAATATACAAGATTTCACTGCGTGACTTTTAGGACGCCACTGCGTCAAAACGTTATGCCTGCTTGAAGCAGGCGTAAGGAGTGACACAATGTATTGGGAATAGGTGGCAACACACTTTGCTGGAGTTGCATCGTGCTTGTGACACAACTCCAGTAATGCGTGACTTTTCCACCAACAGATGCGTCAGAATTTCTGAAGCATCTGTCAATCCTTAAAGGAAAACATGTTTTGAATTTTGAAGAGACTTCATCATACTTTTACGATATATTGATTGAGCCTACACACTATATATTTTACAGGCTTAGCTTGTTTTAGCTTAGGGCTCTCCCTAACCCTAGGATCTGTTCTGGTTTGTTCTCCTTGTTAATTTTTCGTCCACCTCTAACATTGACTGGGCAACAGGCCGCAAATAATTGTTTTCCCCCTGCTTGTAAACAGAACAGCAGTGGATTGGCTAGTCACCTGCCTTCTTTGCTCTTGAAAAACTCACCTTATAATGTGAAAGATGTTACAGTGAAGGATAGGTGTGTAAGAGCTAATCAGAGTTTGGGGAGATCACTTTTGTGATTTGATGGCCTTTTGAACAGTAGCGGCTGCTATCGGACCTGGGCGGGGGGATGGGGCAGTGCGGGTGATGGAGGGATGAAAAAATAAAAAAAACATTTACATCTCTACGGCCGGCCAGCCGGCCGCTGCCTCTCCTCCGTCCTCTTCTTCCTGTTTCCTGTCCCAGCAACAGGAAGCTCCTAGGCCCCCCTGAGCCAATCACAACACTGCATTGCAGTGTTGTGATTAGTCTGAGCATCGTGGATCGGCACTCGGATGGGGAATGGGAGGCTGGGCATGTTCTTCACCAGGCTGTGCATTACAGCCTGGTGGGAAAGATGGAAAGTGTGCAGGACTGTTTAGCCGGCCCAAGAGGGCTGGGCAAGCAGTCTTGCGCACTTAGGGAGTGCAAACGACTCCTCCCCCTGCTCTAGCCAGCCCCGCCTGAGAGCCACTGATTACAATAGGAAAACTAAAAATGATATTAACGATATGTTATTAGCATTTTAGTTTTCCTTTTGAGCAGTGGGGCTAAAGGCGGAGGAGCCGCCACAGCTTTTAACCAGGATTTTTGCTGGAATTGCAAAAAGTGAAAAAACGAATCTCCTGCCACTTCTGCAGGAATACCACACAAAGACTCAGGGGTTTATTTATGGGATTTTGGTGTAGGGAAGCACAACAAGGCACCTCGTTGCGCTGCCCTACACCAAAGTGAACGGGCAGGAATGCACTACATTCAAGCAATATGGTGCATCCTGTCCTTTCTGCCTGCACTGGCATTCTTTCGGCAGCATAGCACCAACGTAGGCACCCTTAATCCATGGTGCAAGGGTGCCTCGACTGCACACAGGATTATTTTTGTGCAGGAAGGGACACCTTCCTGCACAAAAACAATCTTAAGAGGCATTTTTCTCCTTGTTATGACTCCCCTCAGGAGTAGTATGGATTTGGTACTTCCCCAGGTTTACATCACTTTGTAAATCTGAGGTAGCGTCAAATTCATGTGTGTTGTGTGGGAAAACCCACCGCAACCCCCATGGAGCACTTCCTGGGCGCAAAGTAAGTGGAAGCAGTGATTTACGCTGTGTCTCCTTACTCATGATTTATGAGGCCACTGAAAGCCACGCAGAGTGACTTTGCGTGGCTTCATAAATCGAAATGAGAGCCCTGTGTCACCAAAGTACCACTTTAGGTGGTGGCATAGTGACGCAGGGCTCTCATAAATGAACCCCACAATACATAACGTCTGCTACTTCAGATTTAGAAGTTTAAGCAACATAGATGGTTATTTTTCTGGAAAATTACCAAAACTTTTAAAATTCTGTGGAATTCTTTAAAGGAGCATACATAACACATACAAGTGTCAATACCTAGCTAGGGGCTGTGTTATACGGATTGCAATGCCGCCATTTTGTCACTCACATTTCTTAGAACGGTCCAAAATGCCACTTTTAGGTCTCGCTCGAGACCTATTGTTATTAAGTCGGCTCTCAAGGGACATAGACAGGGGCACGCGCGGCGATTTCACAGCGTTGACGCGCATGCCCCGCCCCCTGGAGCTGTGCACATCTCCAGATTGCCAGCCATGCCTCTCTCAGTCGCGTGCGCGCGCACAACCACACACACGCAAGCACACACACGCTCACACACACAGGCGCACCCCCCCAACCTGCTCACACGCACACACACACACACACACAGTCATACACGCACATCCATACACTCCAAGTGCCCATCTCTGTCTCGCTAGCCTGATGCACCAAAAAACACGTCCCCCCTACTCGCCGGGCTGACTCAGGACTCCCCCGCTGCTCTCCAGGCCGGTCTTTCCTCCTCAGGTTTGTTTCAGCGGCTCAGGCTTGGCAGCAGGCGGGGCTCTCCATGATCACGCACCTGCAAATCTTCCGGATGGCTTAGCAGATGACGAGTTTCCTAGACGTCCAATGTGCACGCTCACGGTACACGGAACCACGCACAGCGTGACTTTGAGTGTGCGCCCGTACATCTGAGGCGCATGCTCGCACGATCACGACATTATCCTTCGCTCCCTCCCTCCCTTCAGCAGGGCCGCACTGGGAAGGCAGGCACTGAGCGATGATGGGTAGTAGGGTGGTTAGTTGTGTTTTTAGGGGCTCCGTTACAGCCCACGGCTACCAGTGCATGTCCGTTGTTTCCTTCCTGTTGCTGGAGCAGTAGGAGCTCTGTGTTTTTTCTAACCCATTTCCTTGTCACCTCGGCCCCAATGTCTTCCAGGCCTTGACGGATGAGCGGTGTGTTTGCCTAGGCCTGCTGCAACAACAGAGGAACAGGCGTGCTTTCTCTTCCGTTTGTTTTCCATGCGATGTTGTCCGTGCCCTATTTACTCCCTCCCCCCTTGTCTGTGATCTCTTTACTCCCTCCCCCTTGTCCGTGATCTCTTTACTCCCTCCCCCCCTTGTCCGTTATCTCTTTACTCCCGCCCGTTGTCCGTGATCTCTTCACTCCCGCCTCCCTTCCATTGTCCCTGCTGTCTTTACTCCCGCCCCCCACCCGTTGTCCATGATCTCTTTACTTCCTCCCCCCGCCCGTTGTCCGTGATCTCTTTACTCCCGCCCCCCCACCCGTTGTCCGTGATCTCTTTACTCCCGCCTCCCTCCCATTGTCCCTGCTGTCTTTACTACCGCCCCCACCCGTTGTCCGTTACCTATTTACTCCCACCCCACCCATTGTCCGTGCCCTATTTACTCCCGCCCCCCACCCGTTGTCCGTGATCTCTTTACTCCCGCCCGTTGCCCGTGCACGTCACGTGGTCTGCAGCATGACCCTGGGACGGGGCTGCGAATACAACAGTGGCACCTGGTACTGTCACTGCCAGTGCTGATGGAGGGAGAGGACAGGAAGGACCCTTGCTCATGTGAAGGTCATGTGAATGGCATGTTAGCACAGACAGTAAATACAGAGTGTGAGCTGAGCCTCCAGCTGAAATGGGCGGGACCAACAAAGGTAAGTGACAGGCGTCCAGGCTGACATTGTATAAAGTATATAAAGTGTTGAAATTAATTTAAAGTCTATATAAACCACCTCCCTCCATGAGAACATAACATATCATAACATTACATGACAAAACATGACATAACATACCATAGCATATCATACATTTATCAATCACGCATTCATCCCCTGGGACATCTTTGCACTAAATAACAGGTGCGTTTGTTATCCAACTCAGTGGTACTCATTTTATCAATCTTGTAAGGATGAAAGGTTGAGTGGACCTTTGGCCATTGGCCCAAACACAGACTCCTGGAGGGGACGCATTAGTCCACTGAGCTACCGGACCTGGGTATGACCATTAATAAACCATAAACCTCTATGCTCCTTAAGTATAACAATACATATACATCAATGTAAGCTTTCCTAAACCATGGATAACCAAACTTACAATGTCTACATCATGTACGTCAACGCCTAGTGTGCATCAACCCTGCGTGACCTTCATGGCGGCTTATAATCTGCCGACAATCATCCCCACTTATCATGTATAGGCAATGTACGTCACTGCTGATTGCGTATCACACAAGGACATCGCTGCTGGTCCCACATGAGACATAAACAGCCATAGTGACTGCATATGGATAATTTACACCGCTTATAAGTAAGTATAAATGATTGCTATGTATGTCGTACCATGTATAAACCATGGACATCCATGCCATACAATGTGTAACCCACGAGCTTCCAAGCCAGACCACGTATGAACCAGGAGTAACAGCCCATGTATGACCTGCTGACATTCATCTGCTCTGAACATGTATGAAGCATACGTATCTCTGCTTCCATGCTGCTCATGCACGAACCTTTACTAACTTTGCTGACCATTTATAACCTGAATGATGGATGGAATGCTGAATGATTCATACATTGACCCCCAGTCACAGATCTGGATTAAATCCATTGTTCTTGTGCTCCCCATGCCACCTCAGTTCAGACCCAGCATTATGCAAATCAGTCTTGACCCCCACCCGTTGTCCGTGCCCTATTTACTCCCGCCCCCACCCGTTGTCTGTGATCTCTTTACTCCCGCCCGTTGCCCGTGCCCTCTTTACAAAGTTGTCCGTGATCTCTTCACTCCCTCCCATTGTCCCTGCTGTCTTTAATCCCGCCCCCCACTCGTTGTCCGTGATCTCTTTACTCCTGCCTCCCTCCCATTGTCCCTGCTGTCTTTACTCCCGCCCCCATCCGTTGTCCGTGATCTCTTTACTCCTGCCTCCCTCCCATTGTCCCTGCTGTCTTAACTCCCGCCCCCCACCCGTTGTCCGTGATCTCTTTACTCCTGCCTCCCTCCCATTGTCCCTGCTGTCTTTACTCCCGCCCCCACCCGTTGTCCGTGATCTCTTTAGTTCCTCCCCCGCCCGTTGTCCGTGCCCTATTTACTCCCGCCCCCCACCCGTTGTCTGTGATCTCTTTACTCCCGCCCGTTGCCCGTGCCCTCTTTACAAAGTTGTCCGTGATCTCTTCACTCCCTCCCATTGTCCCTGCTGTCTTTACTCCCGCCCTCCACCCATTGTCTGTGATCTCTTTACTCCTGCCTCCCTCCCATTGTCCCTGCTGTCTTTACTCCCGCCCCCCACCCGTTGTCCTTGATCTCTTTACTCCTGCCTCCCTCCCATTGTCCCTGCTGTCTTTACTCCCGCCCCCACCCGTTGTCCGTGATCTCTTTACTTCCTCCCCCCGCCCGTTGTCCGTGCCCTATTTACTCCCGCCCCCCACCCGTTGTCTGTGATCTCTTTACTCCCGCCCGTTGCCCGTGCCCTCTTTACAAAGTTGTCCGTGATCTCTTCACTCCCGCCCATTGTCCCTGTTGTCTTTACTCCCGCCCCCTTCCTCACTTACTGGATTTGCAAGCTAAACGAAGGTGCGGATTGCAAGGTAATGCGCAAACACATACAAGTTTCACTGCTAAATAGATATTCACGTTGGCTTTCATTTACCAGCATTTGCAGTACAGTAAGTACAACAAAGAGCATTCACTTTGTTTTCGGTGGAAATACCATACACAATGTTCCAGCCCGTCCATAGGTTAATATTTTATTGAGCAGTAAATATAGAAAAATAACACACAACAAAAAAATGTATTTAATTTTAAAAACATTACACATCATTCACTACTCACCACAACATTCCACACCATGCCACTGCCCTCACGTCACTATACTAAGCACAACTTGCACACAAACTTTACAGTACTGAACACAGCAGATACGTTGCTCTACAACATACCTTACAAACGTTGCCAATATCTGTGACTCAACACTTATAAGGTCCCCTTCAGCACTCGCAAAACACGTTATTTCACCGACCAGTACATTACAGATGGGACACGCTATTTCACGTCCCTTTAGCACCCTCACACCCCCTCAGCCCCCTCACCTTCACACACCCTCACTCACCCACACACCCTCACTCACCCTCACTCACCCTCACACACCCCACCCTCACACCCCCTCACCCTCACACCCCCTCACCCTCACACCCCCTCAACCTCACAGCCCCTCAACCTCACACCCGTAGGGAGACAGTTTTTGCGCTATATAAGTGATTTTTACATTACATCTATCGCCCTCCCTCTAGCTATCTTTCGCCCTCCCTCTAGCTATCTATCGCACTCATTCTATCTATTGCATCACCACAGCATCACTCAGGGGTACCACAGCATCACTCAGGGGCACCACAACATCACTATGCGCCGGTGTGTATCACTTACAACGCAACTTTTACGTCGTAATGCTGTTACAACGCAGCTATTACAACGCAGGATCCATTACATCGGATGCCATTACAACGCATGGCATTACATAGCAGATGGTATTACAACGCATACCATTACATCGTAAGTATTGGTAAGTATATAATTTTTTTTTATTTTATTTAATATTATTTAATTGATTTAATTATTATTAATTATAAATAAAAATAAATAAAAATATTTATTTATGTTTTTAAATATAAATTAAATATATTAATTTAAGTAATTTTTAAAATAAGTATGAGTATAGGAGTATATGTTTTGGGGTGTTTGGGTATTTTTAGGTTTTAGGGCAGGGTTTGCGTTTTGGGGTACAGGGGTGTTTTAGGTTTTAGGGCAGGGTTTGCGTTTTGGGGTACAGGGGTGTTTTTAGGTTTTAGGGCAGGGTTTTGGGTTTTGGGGTACAGGGGTGTTTTTAGGTTTTAGGGCAAGGTTTGGGTTTTGGGGTACAGGGGTGTTTTTAGGTTTTAGGGCAGGGTTTTGGGTTTTGGGGTACAGGGGTGTTTTTAGGTTTTAGGGCAGGGTTTGGGTTTTGGGGTACAGGGGTGTTTTTAGGTTTTAGGGCAGGGTTTGGGTTTTGGGGTACAGGGGTGTTTTTAGGTTTTAGGGCAGGGTTTGGGTTTTGGGGTACAGGGGTGTTTTTAGGTTTTAGGGCAAGGTTTTGGGTTTTGGGGTACAGGGGTGTTTTTAGGTTTTAGGGCAGGGTTTTGGGTTTTGGGGTACAGGGGTGTTTTTAGGTTTTAGGGCAGGGTTTTGGGTATTGGGGTACAGAGGTGTTTTTAGGTTTTAGGGCAGGGTTTTGGGTTTTGGGGTACAGGGGTGTTTTTAGGTTTTAGGGCAGGGTTTGGGTTTTGGGGTACAGGGGTGTTTTTAGGTTTTAGGGCAGGGTTAGGGCTTTGGGGTACAGGGGTGTTTTTAGGTTTTAGGGCAGGGTTTGGGTTTTGGGGTACAGGGGTGTTTTTAGGTTTTAGGGCAAGGTTTGGGTTTTGGGGTACAGGGGTTTGTGTTTTGGGTTAATTAAATTATATTTACCATTTTTAAATTAATTAAAATATATTTAATACATTAAATAAATTTTATTTCATTAATTACATTTTTAAATTAAATTAATTAAATTAAATAAATTATTTCAATTAATTTAATTTAATATCAATTATAAAAATATGTACATTAAGTTAATTTTATTATTTTAATTAAATTAAATTATTCCCATTTTTTTATTGAAATTACATTTATTAAATACATATTATTTTATAAAATTAAATTAATGGCTATTTTAAAATGTATTTTATTTAAATTAATTAAATTAAATTAATTAAATTTACTTAATAACATTTTTAAAAAAAGGTATACTTACCTATACTTACGATGTAATGCCATGCGTTGTAATACCATCTGCTATGTAATGCCATGCGTTGTAATGGCATCCGTTGTAATGGATCCTGCGTTGTAAAAATTCCGTTGTAACGGAATGCGACGTAAAAATCCGCGTTGTACTGACACCAATCCCTATGCGCCACCACAGCATCACTGAACGCCACAGCATCACTCGTCGCCACCACAACATCCCTGAGCGCCAATACAGCATCAATCTGTGCAACCATTCAACAACAACTGGTTCAAATATTTTTTCTCAATGTTTCAAGCTTTATTACAAATGTCATAAAAAGATGTTAATATTTCACTTCTGTTCTTGGATTTTCGTTACAATAAAATACACTGAACATAATCTTCACAAAAGTTATTTACAAAAGTTTAAGCTATTGCCATTATAAATTACAATAACTTTTATTTAAGTATTAATTATTTAGAAAAATTAAAAGCCATTGTTATTTGTAATATCAATACATCTAAGTCACATAAATGCAAAACATGTTGCATTACAAATGCTATCGGTGTCACATTTGCAAATGATAAAAGTATTGGCATTGCAAATGGCAAAGCTATTAATTTCGCTATTTTCAAAACCAACACATAAATAAAAAATGTGTCATTTACAAGACCAATAGCTCAAACTTTCCTAATGCGAGACCTATTGCATTGCAAATGCTTGTTATTACAATGATCAGTCATTGGGAATGGTACATTTTTGCCCTCGTCAGGCAGTGCACACATTTGGCGAAATTTAATATTACCCGGGTGCTGCTGTAAGATTTGTTATCTGGAAATGTCAGAGTAAAACTGGCGAGATGCTGTCTACGCACTATGACCCCTGTGCCTGGAAAGGATTGGAATTTAGACCCTGTAAAACAAAGATAAAATAAACACACTCCCAGAGTAACAGTGTCTCAGAAATGGCAACTGTTTTACCCACAGACGAGTCCGAGTGGAAGTTCCTGTAAACGGAAGAATGAATGATAGTGCATCAGGGTATAACCGGGCTAAAAACAAGGGGAAGGGGGAGGGGGGAGTCTGTCTGTAAATGGAGACTCTGTAAATGGAAATTTCCGTTTTATTTCATCTGACGCTTATAATGTGAATTACAGCATGCACCATGCGCAGCTGTCTGGGGAGGGAGAGGACAGAAATAGATACAACCCTATTTGTTGCTCATGTTCAAAAATGATAATTCCAGAAGCTTTATGTTTTGGTCAAGAACATTGCTTTGTGGCTTCTCTGGCTGACGAGGCTCAATAAGCCAACAAGCATTAGCAACTCCAATAGGTCTGGGGTTGGCTTAGAGACATTTGACTTTGTCTGTGCTCGTTTTTGTTTGTCTTGTTTTTTGTAAAATGATATTGCTAGGTGAGTGCCCAGCACCATAACTAACTAATTATCTATCTATCTATCTATCTATCTATCTATCTATCTATCTATCTATCTATCTATCTATCTATCTATCTATCTATCTATCTTGCTTGGTGGAACCAGTAAAAAGGTACAGAGACGTTATAGTTAGGGTCAGATTTCACTCATACAAATCAGTGAAATTCAACAGCTATAGTTAGCTGAGCTGACTAAACTCGATCCCCTGCAATGCACTCCTTATGACCTTGCATATTATATCACTCTTGATTTGGTCAGTGACGTCACTAATGACATCTCAAATGGCATCACTGATTACATCATCCAGTGGCTGTGAGTGTTTTTAAAATGTTTATGAGTAGTTAAATAGATATACCAAGATGTATTGGTGAATCAGTGGCTGTATAAGTGCCTGTACGGATGATTCAGTGGGTGCGTGACTGACTGTATAAGTCTACGATTAGCTGTCTCAGTAAATGTATGGATGAGTGACTGGCTGCGTGAATGTCTGTATCTGTCTGTCAGTTGGTGTCTAAGTGGCTGTTTGGGTGTGTGACGGGGCGTGAGCGGCTGTATGGGTGACTGATTCGTTTTCTAAGATTGCCTGCATGGATGAGTGAGTGGCTGAGTCAGTAGCTTTGTGGGTTAGTAAGTGTATCTGTAAGGGGCTGTATGGGTGACTGGGTGTCAGTGGATTATGGGTGACTAACTGCATATGTGAAAGGCAGTATAGGTGAGTATTGGAGTATAGGAGTGACTATGTGTGAGTGAGTCAATGTGAGAGTGGCTGTAAGTGTGTGCTTGTGTCAGTATGAATAAGTGAGAGGGTGTGTGTATAATTGCATAGCTGAGTAATTGACTGTGTGATTGACTCTATGGGTTAGTGAGTAGGTGTGTGAGTAGCTCTATGGGTGACTGCCAGTGTGTGAGTGGCTGCATGGGAGTATGCGTGGCTATATCAGTGTCTGTATTAGCGAGTTGGTGCATGAGTAGCTGTATGCAAGTATGAGTGAATGTGTGTGTAGACCTAGGAATCAGTGAGTAGGTGTGTAAGTACTGTTATGGTGTGTCAATGGTTTTGAGAATGGTAGTGTGGAAGTTGGAGTGCATGTATGAAAATGTATATTGGGGTGTGTGGGAGCGTCAGATATTTTGTGGATGATGTCATCAGTGATGTCATTTGAGATGTCATCAGTGATGTCACTAACCATGTTATGTAATATGTGACGTCCTAAGCAGTCCTAAGCAGTGGATTGCGGGGTGTGAGTTGCAGTTAGCACAGCTAACTATAACTTCTGAATTTCAACGGTTTTGTACGAGTGAAGTCTGACCCTAACTATAACATCCCTGTAATCTTTGTTTTTATCAGTGTATTTCTAAGGTTGTTTTAATTCTACTTCCTAACTATAACATCCCTGTAACTTTTTTTTCAGTACATTTCTAAGGCTTTTAAAATGATAATGGAGAAGTGTGGCTCAGTGGTTAGAGGCGGCAGACCCGGAAGCTGGGATCGACCGTGGACCAGGGTTCGATTCCCCGCCTCAGCAGGTCTCGGGCTCAAAAATTCCACGGCCTCGACAATTCTCGCTCCGGTGCCTACTCGACTCACGGGGTCTCACTCTGCAACTCTGGGCAATAGCTTGCTTAATCTCCACAACGGCCCCTTGCGGCGGGATGCCTGGCTTTCACCCTGTGGACACCCTGCCGGGGCCTCTCACAGGGGAATACCAGGACGGGTTCCCTAAGCAAGCGCCAGGATGCCCTTTGGGTGACAGGTTGCGCTATATAAGTACACCTACATTTACATTTACATTTACATAATTACTAACTATAACGTCCATGTAACCTATGTTTTTTTTCCAGTGAATTTCTATGTTTTTTTAAACTAGTGATCCCGTTTGCACAGTGGCAGCGAAAGGAGGATGGGCTTCCAACCTGCTCTCAGGAAACCAGATGTGTAGGATTTACAAGAAGTACCAGGAGGGCTTCTTGGCCCCCAAAGGTCCCTCAGCAGTAAAGTAGACTTAATTTCCCAATCAGTAGTGCAACACAAGCCACATTTCCAGAGTGGTTGAGAAAGGGGGCATGGCCTCCAAACACCTGTTAGCAACCTTGCTCTTTGGGACTTACTGGAGGTGCAGTCATGGCTGGAATGACTCACGGGTGGGGGCGGGGGTTTCTCGCGGGAAGGTCACACGCAGGGGGGTTAATTTAATAATAATGTCTCCACAGTCAAGCAGCGTCTGTAATACTGCCAAGAATTTTCTTTTGACATTGCATTGTATTATACAGTAAATTTATTTTCAATAAAATACTTTGAAATAAAAAAATTTAAAAAAGAAAACTTACCTTCCCGCCGTCCGGGTCCCGCGTCATCTCTGCTCCTGCTCTCCTGCCTCTGGCAGGAACAGGTAGCAGACAGCCAGGCTCCCACCCCTAAGCCAATCACAACACTGCAAGTAACGTTGTGATTGGGTGGGATGCCGCCCAGCCAGGGGCTAATGGCCTGGCCATGTTCTCCATGTAGTCTGCATTGCAGCCTGCATGGAGAAGGGCAGAATGCACATGACTGGTTTGGTCGGCCCCAGAGGGGAACACCACTCCTCCCCTGCCCAGCCCTTCTCACAGAGCAGCCCCGCCCACCTGCCCGCCCGCAACCAAACCCTTCTGCTTTCTCGCAGTGCAAGAAGCAGAAGCATAAAATGGTAGTTATTTCCATTTTATGTTTATGTTTCTCGTACTGTGAGAAAGCAGTGGGGGACTCTCCGCAACCCTAGTAGAGGAGCCACCCCTGGGGAGGTAACAGGAGGGGTAGTTGGCCCTCAAGGACGTCCTCGGGGCCCAACTACCCCATCTGTTATTTCAAGTAAGTGGGATTGCTGAGACATCGCAGGAGGCCATGCCCCGTTTCTCCTCCTGTCTGCAAACGCACCTCCTGGTGCACTACTTGTAGGTGGGTGAAGTCCCCTTGGTTATTGAAGGACCTCAGGGTCAACTACGCCTCCTGTTACCTCCATCAAGTCCCATACATTGGGTTTGCTTAGAGGTTTCCAGTGGCCTCACCCCTTTCTCCACCACTCTGCAAACATGCCTCCTGGTGCACTACTAGTTTTGGTATGAAGTCCCCTTGGCTCCTGAGGGTAATTGGGGGACAGCTATCCTTCCTGTTATCTCCAGTAAGGCCCACGAAGGAGGATTGCTGAGAGGTGCTCAGAGGGTACGCACCCTTTCTCCACCACTGTGCAAATGCGCCTCTTGTTGCACTGCTGCTTGGTGGATGAAGTCCACTATAGTCCTGAGGCACTTAGGAGGCAAGGGGACCTCATTGCTCCACCAGAAGTGGGCACCCCAGGACATTTCTGGAGGCTGCTCCTAATGGAAGTGCATGTTTTACTGAGAATGTCAGACTTCATTCTCATATGGCTGAGAAAGATATTGTGAATTTATGGAACATATGCTCTCATTTTAGCTTCTGGAGCACCTTCTATAATCTCTATTGCAAAATCATGAGAAAACAGTTTTCTCTCAAACATGATTCTTGAAATCCCAGCAGAAGGGGGTTTCAAAGGGTAAAATCACCTTAGCAACAAATGATTATATTGTAGCTAAAATTGGTTATCACCCTCAAAACTTGCCCTTCACTACAATGCATTTCTATGGGGTACTATTGTGTATATTGGTCTCAACATGACTGCCAGCACTTCCTGGTTGAAGTGCTGACATACAATTTAGATCTCACTTTGAGATGTGTGCTTAGGCTTTGCCCAGATCTACAAATTTGGATTTCCTTTCATTTCTGAACTGATTTACACCAAATAACAATAAGTATGATCTGGGTAACTTAATGTACCTTTGGAAACAAGGTATTAACTATAAGTACCTACTGGCAACATATATATATATATATAAAAGCAAAAAGTTGAGGATGTTAGAATTATCAATTTAAACTACACAACCCATAAAAATTCGAAATGTATAGTTATGGCTTAAAGTTATAAATTGTTCCCCGCTCACAACTTACTATAATTTGTGCACCTCTGTGCACAGTGCTGTCAACTTGCTAGCCACAGAACTTTAACTGAAAACTCACCCTTCAGCCATGCACGGTGTTCTTATAAATTATATAATTTGAGTTGTCATCGGTCTTGTTATTAATGCTATCATATAACATGTTAAAAGTGATGTCATATGAAAGGGTATAAGCAGTGCATGAGGAAGGCTCAAATTATAGTTAAAGTAGCATAACCAGCAAGTTGACAACACTATGTACATAGGTTTAAGTTATAGCTATACATTTAGAATTCCTAAGGTTTGTGTGGTTTAAGTTAGTTTTCTATACAAATAATTCATTAAGTTTTTCTAATTCCAGCTGATCCTCAACCTTTGTTCTTTTTCATTGGACTTCAATATTTTGTTTTATAAAAATGTGTTTTAAAATATATAAAATTGTTTATTAAGGTATTAATCGTTTTTAGTGGGTGTTTTTGATTCTTTAATACTTTCGCGAAAGTTCAAAGTTCATTATTAGTAGTGTTGTGGCGTAGAGTGGAGTAACGAAGAGTGAATTGCATAGAGTGGAGTAGAGTTGTAGAGTGGAGTGTCGCTGAGTGAAGTGTTGTATAGTAGAATGAAGGAGAGTGCTGTCGAGTGGAGTGTTGTACAGTTGAGTGTCATAGAGTGGAGTATCGTAGAGTGGAGTGTTGTGCAGTGTTGTAGAGCAGAGTGGCATAGAGTGGAGTACAGTGTTGCAGAATGGAGTGGTGTAATGTGGAGTACAGTGTCATAGAGTGTGGTAGAGTGGAGTGACATAGAGTGGTGTAGAGTGGATTAGAGGAGTAGACTGGAGTTTAATGAAGTAGAATGTCATAGAGTAGAATGGAGTAAAGTGGCATGGAGTTGAGTAGAGGGAGTTGCATAGAGTGTCATAGAGTGAAGTTGAGTGTCGAAGAGTGGTATAGACTTGAGAAGGGTGCCATAGACTAGAGGGGTATAGAGTGTTGGTGAGTGGAGTAGAGTGCTGTAGAGTGGACTATAGTGGAGTAGGATAGAATGGAGTAGCGTAGGGTGGATCATTTTAGAGTGTCATGGTGTAGAGTGTCATGCCATAGAATGCAGTTGCAAGAAGTGGAGTGGATTATAGTAGAGTGGTGCAAAGTGGAGTGGCATGGAGTGAAATGCCATAGAGAGGAGAGCTGAAGAGTGGAGTGGGTTGGTGTGTCATATGTAGAGTAGAGTGGTGTAGAGTGGAGGACTGTGTCCTAGAGTACAGTGGAGTGGCTTGTCACACAGTGATGTTTTGTTAGAGTATCCTATAGTGGTGGTGCGTAGATTGGATTGGAATGTCATAAAGTGGAGTTGGGTGGCGGGTGGTATGACAGAGGCATGCATGGCTAAAACACCTGTGCCTCTACCACACAGCCCGAACCATGAATTTGTTTTAACCGTTCATTCCTTTACCACGCATGCCTTTACCATGCATTTTTATTGTAAAGGCATACATGATAAGGGGGTATGCATGGTTAAGGTTCACCACTACTCCAACCCCCGCCCCATGCCCTAAGCCCTAAAATGAGATCCCCTTACCTCCCCCCCCTGCCCTGAGGCCTAAACCAGCTCTTCACATTTTTTTTAGAGTTTTATATAGTGCCAACTAAACCAGAAGATATCAGGTATCAGAGTGCTTTTCACGAGCACCAATTTCACTACAGATGGACACATTCATTTTTGTTAGGCATGGGGAGATTAAGTGATTAGCCCAGAATCACAGGATGTTGAGCGTCGATGCAGAGACTCAAACCTTGTTCCCCATCTTGGAGGTCAACTGTTCTAGCCATAAGGTGACATCCTCTCATCACACTTAAAACTATCCTTTCCCCTCCCCTTCCCCCCGAGGCCTAAAACGATGCCTCTTACCATATACTACCCCTCCACCACCCTAAGCCCTAAAATTAAAATCCCCTAAATTGCTCCCCTGAGGCCTAAATATGCCCCCCTTAAAACTACCCTTTTCCCTCCCCTGCCCGGAGGCCTAAAACCATGCCTCTTACCATATAATACCCCGCCCACTGCCCCGTGATGTCCTTAAAGTTACCCTGACCCCCCTGCCCTTAGTCCTATAAACCTCCACCTTTCCAAAACTACCCACTTCAAAAAACTCCCCCGATCCCCAGCCCTTAAAACTACCCCAACCCCCTGCCCCCACACTGAACCCTAAAAGCCTGCCCCCTTTCCAAAAGTACCCCTAAAAGCGACCTCCACCCCTAAAAAATATCCCCCTAACCCGGTCCCAGCCCCACTTACCTACTCTGCGTCCAGAGCTTCCTGATACAATGCTTCCCTCCCCATCCTGAACACTGGAATGCTATCTGACAACCATCCGTATGTGTGGTTAAAGCTAATGCGTTGCTCAGGCAAGCATAGTTACACTTGCGGTGTTCTGGAACGTGTGGCTCTGCCCGCATTTTTACGGGCGTTTCCCGGGGTGGCTTGTCGTAGAGTGGAGTGGCATAGCGTTTCATGGAGCAGAGTTGCGTGTCATAGAATTGAGTTGCGTGGAATTTTGTAGAGTGGAATGGAGTGTTGTAGAGGGAGTAGTGTGTCACTGAGTGGAGTGGCATACCATAGAGTGAAGTGGCATGTTGTAGAGTAGAATGGCATGGTATAGATTTTTGTAGAGTGTAGTAGGGTGGCATCAAGTAGAGGGGTATAGAGTGGAGTAGAGTGTTGAAGAGTGGAGTGGCGTGTTGAAGAATAGAGTGGAGTGGAGTGGTGTGTCATAGAGTGTCTTCGAGTGGAGTTTTGTTGAGTGTAGTGTTGTTGAGTAGAGTGGAGGCGAGTGTTGTACAGTGGAGTGTTGTGGAGTGGATTATTGTAGAGTGGAGTCTAATAGAGTGTAGAAGAGTGCAGTGGCATAGAGTGATGTAGAGTGTTGTACAATGGAGTGGTGTGGAGTGTGCTAGTAAGTGGTATAGTGTGGTAGAGTGGAGTGAAAGATTGTCATACAGTGGAGTGGCATAGAGTGGCACAGTGTGGTGTGGTGCAATCCACTTTAAACAAGAACATAATAAGAACATCAGTTGCTTGAAATTTAGTGTGTTGAATACAATTCTAATTAGAGAGAGAGGGGGTAACAGAACACTGGAGTAGAGAAGACTTTAGTCAAAATTGATCATTAGATACAGGACCTTACATCGGTAGGACTGAATATGGATGAAGAACTGGCAGTCCACCTGGCTTGACCTTGAATATTCCTTTTTCAGTAACTTATAGATCTTAGGGGCCTTTTTGATATTTTAAATATTCCTTTCCTTGCCCCTCACATTCTTTCTCTTTAATGTGAGTGTGTTAGGTGTTTTGTTTTTAGAGAAGATGTAACATATGTGGTTTTCACTGTACTCTTGTGTTTTTCTATTTTTTAGGAGCTCCTTATGCCAAAACTTCTGGGAAGAATTGGAAGAAAGACAAATATATCAAACTCAATGGGGTTTTTCTTATTTCCTTTGGACAAGATGTGGCATTGTACAGTTTACAAGTTTATTTGGACTATCATGAGAGACTGAGATATTTGCCCACTTGAGCTCAATTATATTCTATATTGTGGTTTTGGGAACTGTTTTAGAATTGCTAATTGCAGCTGACTTATGTAAATATGGTTAACAAACTGGGATGGCAGTGCCCACTTGGGTTAAATTTCGAAAGACGATTGCTTCTGCTTGAAGATATGCAAAAGTAGTATTCAAATGCACAGTTAGGACATGTGGTGTATCGTGTGACCATCAGGGAAGACATATGCGTCCTTTAATGATATTTTCATACATAAATGGAATCAAATTTAAAAATATACTGTGCTTTGAATAAAGCAGAGAATAGAGTTATCTAGGTGCATATAATATAATGTCCATAAGGTATTTACCAATGTGACAAAAATTCCGAAGTATTACACTTGAAATGGACGCTTTAGGAGAGTCCTACCTTTATTTTGTAAATTGAATGTATCGCGTGGTGGGTGTACTTATATGAGGGTAAAGCAGATGTTATCTGCCCCATGACCACAGAGTCGGTGCTCCGAATCGCGTTGGGCAGATTTGTGCCACTTTAGTGTGAATAAACAATGCTGAAACGAAACAGAGGTATTACCCGTTTCTCTTCATGTGTGTCGGAAAGGACGGATAATGTGATTTGATGTTGTTTGTTTATTTAAGGAGGTCTCTATCTCGCCGCGTGCTCACCACAATAAAATGCGGAGTGCCCGCGAAGTCTGTGTTGAGCTATAGATATATTTGTTACAGAGTGGTAGTTATAGTTAGGATTCCCAGAGATAGAAAATTCTCATGATTTTGCTTGCTAATAACTTTGTCATTGAATAATGAACATTCACAAAATTTTGCAGGCCTATTCCTTTTCCTTCATTGGCTAATGATGCGAGTGTTTCGTGGGGATTATTTAAGGGGACGCAAAGAAAACAAGCATTTACAATGCAATGGTTTCGCCTTTGTTAAAGTTAGAGCTATTGGCATTGCTCTTGACATTATTTTTATTTATGTATTTTTTAACATAAATAAATGGCATTGTCATTTACAATGCCACTAGCTTTATCTCTCGCAAATGACACACACAGAGCCCCCCCCACACACACAGCCACACAAAGCTCCCCACACACACAGCCGCACAAAGCTCCCCACACACACAGCCGCACAAAGCTCCCCACACACACAGCCACACAAAGCTCCCCACACACACAGCCACACAAAGCTCCCCACACACACAGCCACACAAACCTCCCCACACACACAGCCACACAGAGCCCTCCACACACACCCACATGGCACAAGCAGGCAACAGGGGCACACTGAGGCACAAGCAGGCAACAGGGGCACACGGACGCACAAGCAGGCAACAGGGGCACACTGAGGCACAAGCAGGCAACAGGGGCACACGGAGGCACAAGCAGGCAACAGGGGCACACGGAGGCACAAGCAGGCAACAGGGGCACAAGCAGGCAACAAGGGCACACGGAGGCACAAGCAGGCAACAGGGGCACACGGAGGCACAAGCAGGCAACAGGGGCGCACAAGCAGGCAACAGGGGCACGAAAACTGAGGCACAAGCAGGCGACAGGGGCACACGGAGGCACAAGCAGGCAACAGGGGCACACGGAGGCACAAGCAGGCAACAGGGGCGCACAAGCAGGCAACAGGGGCACGAAAACTGAGGCACAAACAGGCGACAGGGGCACACGGAGGCACAAGCAGGCAACAGGGGCACACGGAGGCACAAGCAGGCAACAGGGTCAGGAAAACAAGCACAAGCAGGCAAAAGGGTCACAAGCAGGAATTGTAATTTAGACGGGGCTGAAGTGGAGAACGGTCAGTAGGGAAGTAGTGTGGCTGGTGCAGTGGTACCAAGTGGTACCAATTATTCTGCAATTGACACTTGCTTTATTCCCACCTTTCTGTTTACAGACTACACTCCGAGCTACTGTAGTGGCAGTATCCTCTGAGCTCGTGTCGCAGAGCTGCCAGGTGGCGCAATGTATATTCAAGAGCACGTATGGGCCCCTATGTATAATATAGTCTCGGCGTGAAAACAGCAAAATACAAAAAATATGTATGATTACAGCTTTACAGATGAACAGCAGTAAAGATGCATGATTAGAAATAGTGAGTTTAAACTACTAGTGTGAACTTTTTGGGTGTGTTCCTGCCTAATCAAATATATGAAGAATGCTACCTTTTTTTACTGGATCTGTACTATAAATGTATTAAAATGTGTTTTATTGGAATACAAATAGCTTAATTAAATCCCTCCTTCAGAAACAAAAAGAGTAGCTTTGGGTTCAAAAAGTATAAAACGAGCGTCTTCGCTAATTTCCATACTGCGCACTTAAAATATTCCCAGGTGAGTGACAAGAGAAGGCTAGCCCGGCTCGGAAAAGGGCACAGAGCCCCCTTTCTCTTTCTATCTCTGCATCTCCTGCCGAGCACCACGCCCTGCCCCGGCGGCCGCTCCACCCCCCACCTCCTAATGAGAAGAAAGTCCCTCGCACATTCCCGCATGACAATGGGGGTCCCTGGCGAAACGCGCCCTCGCCCCTCACCGGCGGGAAGCCACGCAGAGAGGCGTTTGTTTTTCTAAGCCCTATTTGTTTTTTTTCCAACATACACCGGCCTTTCAGCAGCCTGGGGCTTTCTCTCGAAGTAGTGGGGCAGGGAAGCAAGCACAGCGAGGGGGCAGGGAACTAAAAGTAAAATACTAAAAATAAAATATTCCATGTCGCAATTAAAGTTACCATCACCCAGTCACTCGTTAATGACTGTAAAAACAGCATCATCGCCTATGTACTAAAGGGAGGAGTAAAGAACCTCAGGATGCCCTTCAGTGTAAAAGTCTTCATTGGCTTAGGGTGCAGGTGAGCCTTACTTTTGTTTGAGAAAATGATTTGAGCAGGCCCTGTCCCGTCCTGATGCTCTATTCATTAGGTAAAGACAGGCACCAAGAAACAAGTTAAAATAATACAATAAGATGCACACATGCCACATCAAAATGTTGCTATGATATTTTTCATCTTGGGGTACATGATTCATAAGCTGGACTTTAGTGCACCCAATAAGTACTGTTGGACAGGCCACATGAAGGGCCGCTCTCCCCCGGCCCAACCAGGCCTGAGTCCAGTCCCGCAAGTACCACACACCACCATTGCACGTCCTCCGTCCCCTCAGGGACCCCTGCCCTCGAGCATGTCGACCTCGTGGGCCCGATCCACTGCCGGCCCACGCGCCCAGCCTGGGGCGCCATCTTGGACACTCCACCACGAGGCCGCCTGGCCCCCGATCGACCTCAACCCTGGGCCTGGCCCGGCCTCAGACATTCCGGCACCACCCTCCACCCAGGAGGTGAGCGGGCTACTTGGCAAGTCAATGGGAGAAAGAGGTGCCGATGGCTCTCCCCCACCAAGTGCCGCTCGCCCATCGCCTCCCCGGGCGCTGGCTCCACCCCCCTGCTGGGTGTCTGGACTCCCTCATCCCGGACCTCCCGACCTCCAAGTGCGAGGGTCCGGACATCAAAGCACGCCAGCCCTATAACTGGGGCAGCTCCAGAGCAGGAAGGCAGTTGTATCTTGGAGTCGAGAGACGTAAAGAGGAACTCATCCTGGACGGACTACTGGCGCTGCCGTAGCTCTGTCTTGTGCACCATCGTCCTGCCTGTTGGCGCTGCCACAGCCGTCGTAATCCTCATCACCTTCACCGTCGTCGGGACCTGCTGGCGTGGCCGCGGACCGTTGTAACCGTCATCTTCACCGGGACCTGCAGGCTCCGCCGCGGACCGTCGTTTTCCTTCGTCCATCTCGGGACCTGCCTGGCTCCGCCGCGGCCCGATCATCTAGAACGCCGAGCTCGAGGATTGAGAGCTATTTTTCACTCGTTGGTAACAAAGACTGTCCCGCTACCCCTTTCCTAAACCAGAGACTAGAACCGAGGGGACCCCTGAGTCCAGACCTCCTTGTATCCATCATCGTAACCTAAGAATTGCATATAAAGTCTCGTTAACCTTCAACCTTGTGTGGTGTCCGTCTGTGGGGGGGAAGTTACTTATCTGTACAGTCGTTGGAGACGGCTCTCCCTGGAGACCTCTCCCCGTAACCTCGGCCGACCCTCCCGGTCCGTCTAACATTGGTGGCCAGCGGCGCGATCCGAATCACCGCATAAACGTACAGAGAGTAGCTCACCCCACGACGAAGTCACAATGACCACGAAAGAGAGCGGATCAACCGAGAAATTCCAAATGGAGAAATTGGAGGAGTACAACCATCGTGAACTAAAACAATTCTGCATCGAACTGGGTATCGCTACCACCGGACTGAGTACCAAGGACGATTTTAAGCATGCCCTAGAATCTTGGGCAGAGACCGGGGCTGCCGGAACCCCTGATCAAAGCACCGTAGAAAAAACGACCACGGCCCCTGAAGGGCAAAGAACGGGTCTCTCGCAAGACGAGATCCAGGAAAGAGAAAGAACCCGACTACACGAACTAGAAATGGCCCGACTCAAAATGGACGTTGAACTTAAGTTGGCCGAACAAAAAATCAATTTAGAGCACCTGCGTCTCCGAGAAGAAAGAGAGGAGAAACAGAGACAAAGGGAGCTCGAGGAAAAGAAACTAGCGTACGAACACGAACGGAACCTAGCCGAGATCAACCTACGCAAGCAGAATAAAGAAGCAGGGGTGCCCGAGCGACCCCCCACCTCAGGGACCACAGGCAAAAAGGTACACATCCCCAAAGATGTTGTCCGAGAATATTTCAGAGAGGACGACATCCAGCAATGGTTTAAAGCCTATGAAATCGCTATGACTGCACACCGGATCGATAGAAGCGACTGGGGAGCCGGTCTCTGGGGGAGATTCCTCAATGAGGGCCGCGACACCCTGCTACAGCTCCCGGACCACCAGATGACCTCCTACGACCATATGAAAGCGGCACTCCTCACCCGCTATGGCCTCACACCCGAGATGTACCGTCAGAGGTTCCGAGACTGCACCCGCATCCCGGGTACAACTTGGGTGGACTATGTAACATACTTTAGCCGAGCCTTCGAGGGCTGGATCCGAGGAAGCAACGTCACGACCTACGAGCAACTATTTAATCTGATGGTATGGGAGCATCTGTCGAACAATTGCTTCATTGAACTCCGCCAGCACCTCCTCGACAGCAAGTTAACGGATCCCCGGCAGCTCGCAGCCGAAGCTGACCGGTGGGAGATCACCAGAGTGGGCCGGAATGGGTCCTACGAACAGAACCGGAACAACAATGGTCAGCACCGACCCAGAGGAGGAGGAGGGGGCCAAGGGCGAGGAAGAGACAACGCCCCGGTCGCCCCCACTACCAACACCACCCCCCCGGCCAACCGGGGCAGCACCCCAGCGCGACCGGGGTACAGAGCCAATGTCACGTGTCACCGATGTCAACGAGTCGGCCACTATGCGAACGACCCAAACTGCCCGCAGTACCAGAGCCCAAGACCCCGCCAAGTGGCCGCTGCAGCCCTAGGGGAAGAACAGATCTCCGAGGAGCAGGAAGAGTACGAACAAGAGCATCAAGAGTGGGAGCCAGCCGCCATGGCTCTAGCCTGCTTAGGGGGGAAAGACATGGTCCCGCGGGTCCCCCTACCCGCTAACACCCAGAAGTACAGCCAATGGGTGAGCATCAATGGACACCAGGCCGAAGCCCTTCGTGACACCGGGGCCAGTGTAACAGCCGTCCGCTGTCACCTGGTGGCCCCAGAACAGTATCTACCGAACATTCTCTGCCCTGTACGATCAGCCGATAACTCGGAAAGCCTGTGTCGGATGGCCTGCGTCCCCTTCGAATGGGGGGGGTCTCCGGCATGTTGAAAGTAACGGTCCGAGACGATGCCCCCGTAGACTGCCTCCTGGGCAATGACCTGGAAAGCTCTCCGTGGGCCGCCGTGGAGAGAAAGGAACACCTGGGGATGTTGGGCGTCCCAGACTGGGCGTGCGTCACCACCCGTTCCATGGCCGCCCGTGCCAACCACCGGCCAGAAGAACCCGAATGGCCGGCGCCACCGCCTCCAGTCGCCCCAGCCGAAAACACCGACCGCAACATTCCCTCCGAACCAGCCCAACCTACCGACCTCGCTAACCTCGACCAGTGGCCTCAAGAAGGGGGGCCCACGCAAGAGCAATTTCGCCAAGAACAGAAGACCTGTCCTTCCCTCGAGGGACTCCGCCAGCAAGCGCTCGCCCAAAGCGCAGGGGATACCTCCGGAACTCATTGGGTCTACTGGGACAATGACCTACTGTACAGCGAGCAAAGAATCGCCGAGCTGGGGAGCAACCGAGTACTAGTGGTACCCCTCCGTTTCAGAGACTTCCTGTTAAACCTGGCCCACGATGTCCCCCTGGCAGGACATCTGGGACAAGATAAAACCTACAGTCGCCTAGTGACCCACTTCTTCTGGCCCAAAATGAGGAACGATGTGCACCAGCATTGCCGATCTTGCCCCACGTGCCAAGCCAGTGGAAAGAGCGGCCGCAAACTAAAGGCCCCCCTGCAACCTTTTCCCGTGGTCACTACCCCGTTTGAGAGAGTCGGAATAGACATTGTGGGGCCCTTGGACCCCCGCACAAAACAAGGCCATCGATTCATCTTGGTGCTAGTGGACCACGCCACCCGCTACCCTGAGGCTGTTCCTCTGCGAACTGTGACAGCCCCGGTAGTCGGCCGGGCCCTGATGGGGATCTTCTCCCGTGTGGGCTTCCCCCGAGAAGTCGTCAGCGACAGAGGCACGAACTTTATTTCCAAATACATGAAGTCCCTCTGGCAACAGTGCGGGGTCACCTACCGATTCACAACCCCCTATCACCCTCAAGGGAACGGACTCGTTGAGCGGTTCAACCGCACGCTAAAGGGAATGATCGGGGGGTTGGAAGAGCCCCTCCGTCGCCAGTGGGATGTGCTGCTGCCGTGCCTCCTCTTCGCGTATCGAGAGGTCCCCCAGAAATCCCTGGGCTTCAGCCCATTTGAACTGCTATATGGACACCCAGTGCGAGGGCCGCTCAGTCTCGTCAAAGAAGGCTGGGAGATGCCTCCGTTAAAGAACCCTCCAGATGTCTTCCGGTACCTCCTCACCCTCCGCAACCAGACCCGGCGGTTCAGAGAACTAGCGAAGGCCAACCTAGAGGCCAGTCAAGAGGACATGAAAAAATGGTATGACCAGAATGCCTCATCCATTGAATTCGAACCTGGCCAACAGGTATGGGTGATGTCCCCCACTGAGCCATGCGCCCTACAAGACAAATGGACGGGGCCCTTCAAAGTAATAGAGCGCAAGGGTCCTGCCACCTATCTCATCGACATGGAATCCTCCCGGAACCCCCTCCGGGTCCTCCACGCTAACAGACTAAAGCCCCACTTTGTGCGAACAGAGCTCAGCCTCCTGATGGCCACAGACACTGGGGTTGAAGAAGACTCCGAGCCTCTCCCTGACCTCCTACGGACTCAAGAGCAAGACGGCTCCGTGGATGGGGTCCGGCTCTCAGAGGCCCTCACCAGAGAACAACGACAAGAGTGTCAAGCCCTCCTATCACAGTTCGCCAGCCTGTTCTCCCTCACCCCAGGTGTCACTTCCTGGTGTGTGCACGATGTGGACACCGGGGACAGCCCCCCTATCCGCCACCGGGCCTACCGCGTGCCAGACCGGGTACGGGCCTGCATCCAGGAAGAAATAGCCAAGATGCTCACGCTCGGGGTCATCGAGCCCTCAGACAGTCCCTGGGCCAGCCCTGTCGTACTGGTCCCCAAAGCAGCTGCCCCCGGCACCACACCAGAACTCCGGTTCTGCGTGGACTACCGGGGCTTGAATGCGGTCACCAGAACAGACGCGCATCCCATC
Organism: Lissotriton vulgaris; assembly: GCF_964263255.1. Classification (NCBI taxonomy): domain Eukaryota; kingdom Metazoa; phylum Chordata; class Amphibia; order Caudata; family Salamandridae; genus Lissotriton; species Lissotriton vulgaris. Next base: position 94,143 of record NW_028248244.1, on the reverse strand, counting down.
CCCCGGGCAGATGAACTAGTCGACCGAATGGGAGCTGCCCGCTACCTCAGCATCTTCGACCTGACAGCAGGCTATTGGCAGATCGGCCTCACACCCCGGGCGCAAGAACGTTCTGCCTTCTCCACCCCCGATGGCCATTACCATTTCACGGTCATGCCCTTCGGCATGAAGAATGCCCCAGCAACATTCCAACGGCTCGTCAATCAGGTCCTGGCGGGGCTCGAAGGATTCAGCGCCGCCTACCTAGACGACATCGCTGTATACAGCCACCATTGGACCGAGCACCTCCACCACCTCCGAGCAGTGCTGCAAGCCCTTCAGCGAGCTGGCCTCACGATCAAGGCCAGCAAGTGTCAAATTGGGCAAGGGTCTGTAACCTACCTCGGACACCAGGTGGGAAGCGGCCTAGTGGCCCCTCTACAGCTGAAAATTGCTGCCATCCAGGCCTGGCAGCCCCCCATCACCCAAACCGAGGTACGAGCCTTCCTGGGCCTCACGGGCTACTACCGAAGGTTCGTGAAAGACTATGGTACCATAGTGGGGCCCCTCACAGAACTCACGTCAAAGAACCAGCCCAAGAAAGTCACCTGGACCCCAGAGTGTCAAACTGCATTTGAACAATTGAAGGCCGCCATGTGTTCCGCCCCTGTGCTCCAGGCCCCAGACTACAGCCGGGAGTTCGTAGTCCAGACGGACGCCTCCGACCAGGGCATTGGGGCAGTCCTGTCTCAAGTGAACACCGAAGGCCTTGATCAACCGGTGGCCTTCATCAGCCGGAGACTCCTACCACGGGAGCAACGCTGGAGCACCATAGAGAGGGAAGCCTTCGCTGTGGTATGGGCCCTCAAGAAGCTCCGGCCCTACCTTTTTGGCACCCACTTTCGGGTGCAGACCGACCACCGACCCCTGCAATGGCTGATGCATATGCGGGGGGAGAACCCAAAGTTGCTACGCTGGTCCATCTCCTTGCAAGGTATGGACTTCACAGTCGAACACCGGCCTGGGCCAGATCACGCCAACGCGGATGGCCTGTCCCGGTTTTTCCGCCTCGACGAGGAGAGTCCCCAAGAGGATGGGTAACTCTCCCCGCCTTCAGCTGGGGGGGACGCATGTTGGACAGGCCACATGAAGGGCCGCTCTCCCCCGGCCCAACCAGGCCTGAGTCCAGTCCCGCAAGTACCACACACCACCATTGCACGTCCTCCGTCCCCTCAGGGACCCCTGCCCTCGAGCATGTCGACCTCGTGGGCCCGATCCACTGCCGGCCCACGCGCCCAGCCTGGGGCGCCATCTTGGACACTCCACCACGAGGCCGCCTGGCCCCCGATCGACCTCAACCCTGGGCCTGGCCCGGCCTCAGACATTCCGGCACCACCCTCCACCCAGGAGGTGAGCGGGCTACTTGGCAAGTCAATGGGAGAAAGAGGTGCCGATGGCTCTCCCCCACCAAGTGCCGCTCGCCCATCGCCTCCCCGGGCGCTGGCTCCACCCCCCTGCTGGGTGTCTGGACTCCCTCATCCCGGACCTCCCGACCTCCAAGTGCGAGGGTCCGGACATCAAAGCACGCCAGCCCTATAACTGGGGCAGCTCCAGAGCAGGAAGGCAGTTGTATCTTGGAGTCGAGAGACGTAAAGAGGAACTCATCCTGGACGGACTACTGGCGCTGCCGTAGCTCTGTCTTGTGCACCATCGTCCTGCCTGTTGGCGCTGCCACAGCCGTCGTAATCCTCATCACCTTCACCGTCGTCGGGACCTGCTGGCGTGGCCGCGGACCGTTGTAACCGTCATCTTCACCGGGACCTGCAGGCTCCGCCGCGGACCGTCGTTTTCCTTCGTCCATCTCGGGACCTGCCTGGCTCCGCCGCGGCCCGATCATCTAGAACGCCGAGCTCGAGGATTGAGAGCTATTTTTCACTCGTTGGTAACAAAGACTGTCCCGCTACCCCTTTCCTAAACCAGAGACTAGAACCGAGGGGACCCCTGAGTCCAGACCTCCTTGTATCCATCATCGTAACCTAAGAATTGCATATAAAGTCTCGTTAACCTTCAACCTTGTGTGGTGTCCGTCTGTGGGGGGGAAGTTACTTATCTGTACAGTCGTTGGAGACGGCTCTCCCTGGAGACCTCTCCCCGTAACCTCGGCCGACCCTCCCGGTCCGTCTAACAAGTACCATAAAGAGAGAGATAAGGGGCCTAAGATAGAACGTCAAAGGCTTCATTAAACTGGAAGGTTTAAAAAATGTTGCTAAAATGTATGTGTTCTTGCTGTTTTCTGCAATCCTGTGGTAGGCATGCCACAGAACAACTGTTGTACTAAAACTGTTTTGCCCCCAAAGCTGCAACGTGCTCTGCCAGAGTCCTTGGATTTGGAGTGTGCATATCTTTTCATCCCTTTGTTGTCCAAAATATACTGGGGTGCGGGGGGTTGCAAAGATTGTGTATAAGGGAATAGCGAGCAAGGAAAGAGGACTTTCTCTCGGAGATAAATAACAGGGCAAGTCTTATGAAAAGCTTCCTGTTTATGGCAAAGTTGAAGTTCATCACAATTCCAATGTTCTTCACCTTGGAGGCCATATAAAATCCCCAAGAGGTACACACCATGTAAATAGTAATAACTGGGAAAGTTCTGAGGAGTTTGTATGCCGCTGGCAGCATTCTTGTATCCACCATAAAGGAGTCATGGATGGTCAGAGACTCAAACAGTTGCATAAGCACCTGTTGGCACATCAGCCTCAAATTCCAGACAACATGAACTAAATGTTAAGTTGCTCTGAGAACCAGAACATTTAACAGACCCTGATATCAAACAAAACAACCTAGGTCTGGACTATAGTCTCTATTAACATTAGGAAATTCCTTCCTGGATTGCAACTAGTAGCAACCTGCATGAGTCTCAATCTGAGACCTTAGCTCTCAAATCTCCTAAAAAGGCATCAGTACTTGCATGAGCATTGAAATGATTCTCTACAATTAACATATTTTGGGGCTGAGCAGCATGTAGGGGCATAAAAATTCACTTTCATCTTAGCTGACGGACAGCACCACCACAGTAGAAATATTTCCTACAAAGTTTAGAATGGACTCCAACCGTCATCAACAACTGATGGAATGCAAAAGCGCACAGCAGAATGCACCCAACATACGAATCCTCAAGGCAGCCATTGCCAGGCTCACACGTTCACCAGGTGAACATCCAGGGTGAATTAAGAGATCACAATAAATAGTACAAAGAAACAGCACAATGACATTAAGAACAGTTCGCTGTGGTCCTGCAATGAGCAATTTCCACTGCCAGCTGGCAGAAATAAGACCTGGGCAAAGGGGGGGGGGTGACTTCCAGCTTTCAGGACTCTCTCCAATAGGAGAAGGCATTTAAATACACAAGTAGGGCTTTCCTCAACTACACAAAGCTGAGCTTCTCCCACTCCACCATCAGTACCGCCAGCGTATGCAGCTGCCAGACTCATTCCTCCAATAAATATTACTTTTTATGTCAAACTTAAACACTGTAAATACATCTTTCTCTGTACTTTAACAGACATGCACGAAGCCCGGGGTCAAGCATCTGAAAGTAGTTGTGCAAACATCTGCACTCGACTGGCACAAAGCCACGTCCTACTTCTGGACTGAAGGATTATTAAGGCAGCTTTGTGTTGTTGGATCTGTAATCTAACAGGCTGCGACAGGGGTCTACAGTGGAAGTCTGGACTGTCCCGATATAGCAATATGTACATGGACTGTGAGCATCTATACCTGTCTGGTCAAATACAGACTCTCTTACATGTCCGTACAATTGCACCATCACTATGCACACGTACACAAAACTTTTTAGACCAGGCAGAGTAACAAAACGGACAACTGACTTGTGTACTAGCAATTCTGCCACGGACTCAAAAACAGAACCCGAGCCCACGAGCGTCTGCCCAACTAGATCCGAAACCCTATGGTCTAGTATAATAAAGAGTAGTTTCAGGTTTTTTTTAGGATTATTGAAGGAGTAAAGCTCAATTACATGTTCCTCTGCCCACAGAGGCACGCCAATGAAACAATGAAACTCACAAGAAAACCTCACAGACTTCTAATGATTGCAACTTATTTACACTTAAAGGTCTTTAAATGATACGCTGCACCTTCCCCACAATAAAAAATATACACACATATATAGTTTGACAAGCATACGGGGCCTTCAAAGGGGACGTGCAGTGAAGGGAAGAAAGTAAACAGTTTTGTTTACCTTCTCCTGCATCAGTGACAATCACCACAAATAGACATTCTAAAATATTGCTGTTTGATGACGTCTGCTTGGATTTTTGCGGCATATTGTGACAACACTGATTGTACTGACCCATATAAAAGCCAACAAATCTCTTTAATACCTTGATATACAGGGTTGGCTACCTGTCTTAGGGACTACCACTGCATTATGCTCGCAGGAAGTAGGTGGGGAAATGAGGCATGAGAAATGTGTATGGTAGGCAATGAAGAAAACCCCATCTACAAATGCACAGTCCTTTTCCTTTGTTCCAGTGGTTGGACATTGTTCGTTGTACCCCCCGCACTGACTCTTGACAAACTGTTTCTTGTTCGCCCCGCGCACAATTCCCAAGGGTCTCACTGTTGGATTCTGGGAAATGAAGTCCCTCTACACAACGGGACTCAACGCAGGTGTGGAAATTGGCTGAAAGGGGGAGGAGCGTACCTGCTCCAACAAGGTACATGGGGGTTGAACTCACCACTATGCTGTGAATGCACAGTTGGGACGCTTTGGGCGCTGAGGAAGGCAGTGGTCTGCCGAAATGCATTCGCCAGTTTTTTCATTAAAGTTGCTTCCAACTGTATCCTCCTGGGTCTCTGCCTCGTTCCTTTGGAGGGAGTTTTGTGTTCATATATATATATGTGTGTGTGTGTGTGTGTGTGTGTGTGTGTGTACGTGTGTGTGTGTGTGTACGTGTGTGTGTGTGTGTGTGTGTGTGTGTGTGTGTGTACGTGTGTGTGTGTACGTGTGTACGTGTGTGTGTGTACGTGTGTGTGTGTGTGTGTACGTGTGTGTGTACGTGTGTGTGTGTGTGTGTGTGTGTGTGTGTGTGTGTATATGTGGATTCTGTATGGCGAGAACCTAACCAAAAGGCAGCACAGCTCTGTACAGTGTCAAAGGCAAGCAGTCACTATTCCAAAATGACAGCCTTTTTGGCAACCCGAGATCAGCATCTGACAACAGATCACTCCCATGTCCTTCCACAAAACGGATGCCAATGGAAAAACTCTGAGAACATGTGATCCACAACATTTGGAACAGTTTGAACCGGATTTGTAGACAACAAAAAAAGATTGTTCTAAGCTCAAAAGGAAACTCAAGAATGTCCTATGCCAGGCCTTCTCTGGACTCACTCCTGGACCTTCTGACCCCTGGATTTGTGTCAGCTGAGCCGAACTTCCCTACCAACTCTGGGACAATCTCAGTCGATGTCAACAAAGAGGCTACTTATATCCGCCACTTACAACAGGAGCTTCAAGGCAGTCTTCCAGAAACTGAGCTTATGTGCTTTTCTCAAAGGGGGGGCTTTGAGGGTATCGGGTGTGTTTCTGCAACGCTAAATCTGATCCACTCCTTAAAAAGAGCAGCAATGGCGATTCTGCCAGAAACCTCTGGCCACCATGGGGACATCAAAACACAATGCAGTTTCGTGATGCATGCACTGCACAAGCAGTAGACAAAAGTTTACACCTGCTGTTTGTAGACACCCCAGGGGGCTGGACAGAATAGCATGCGAGGCCCGCCCTGTAGACTGCACTCTGTAGCAATCTCTAATGCAAGATTACTGATGGAACAGTTTGTGCCTCAGTTATACGGACAGTGATTTTCAAGACCAGCTTATCCAGCACAAAGCACCACGCAACAAACTGGTGCCGCCTCACAGCTCTGCTCTTTATAACACAGACACATCACGTTAGACAAAGCAGGTCTCACTTTCAATCAGCTGTTTTTTCGCCAACATCTGGGAATGGCCTCCAGAGTCGTTAACCAAAGTTTGTATTGCCTGCAGCGTCGAAAATGGTCTAGAAAGATGGTTTTAGAAAAAGGCACATCGCCACTGAGTGGCTGTCAGAACCTGGTGAGCCTGGTAGAACATGGTGGGGTCAATGCGGTTCCCAGTAAACCAAAGTCACAACTGGTCCTAACCGGTACTGCCTTGGCTGCACAAGTAGAGGGGTGGAATAATCTGCAGGAATTCAATATGGACGCCTGCGCTCATGCATTCCAAGTATTTTTGCTAAAACAAAGGTGTACTTGCTGCATGGCTTCACAGAGGTGTCCGGAATACCCTATGTGGTACCAAATTTGGGGCACTTGAATTTTTTGGAACTCACAATTGGCTCATTACAAGCTACAACCATTAAAATTCGCCACACAGCCCCGAAAACGCGAGCCTCCTATTCGCCTACGTGAACACACAATCACTGAAATTAAAATGTAAAACTGCCGGCCCTCTCTATCCTAGAACACCCGTATGCTACCAAAAAAGTGCCGTTATACTAGTAATATACGTGCATCACCTCTTCTGAAAAGTGCTGGTACTCTCAAATTATAGAAGTGCCTGCCTGTCCATCGTAAGCAATGTGTGTTACTAACACTGCCGCTGCAGGGTGTAAATACTACACATGGTTTTTCCCTGTAGGGTGTCAGAAGATAAGTCTGTTGTACTATCCTGTGTACAAGTTACTGCTGGTGCTGTCTTACAAGAAACCCTGCTGCTGCCCCTGTGAAAGCTTGAACTGTAGATGTGTGCTAGTCTGCACTTGTACAGCGCTCTCGACGCAGCAGCAAGAGAAACATCTGGAGAGAGGAAGCCAGCTCCCAACAAGCAAACAGCACTTAACCCGGGACATAGGGCAGCAACGAGCCAGGTCACTGCCCTCTGTCCTTGGGACAGACAGAGAGCCGCCTGCACTTGGAAAGCCCTTCCAACCTACTGGGAACAAGAGCGAGTGGTCTTAGGTTACGAATGTTCTTAGGTCTGACAAAGAACGTATAATGCAAGCCTTTGCCTACTTGAGACACGATGCTCTATTAGAGACGGGCCCATGTGGAACAGCAGGGCTGAAAGAGGCACGCCAAGCGCGTGAGCTTACCCCATGGTCCTGCCTTCGGAAGCAGCCGGACCAGCTTGCAGCTCTGCCCAACTTTCTTTTCCTGAAGTCTCGAAGAGCCGCTGCGAGCGAAGTGAAAGCGAGTCACTTCCTGAAACAGCACGCCCGCCTCCGCGAGCTCCGAAGGGGTGGCCTCTGCCTGTCGTGACATCAAGGCAGACAGGGCGCACCTCGCCGCTGCCGAGGCTGCCTCATGGTGGGAGGCCGTCTTAAAGGAACATTGTCATTTCCACCGAGGTCAGTATCTGCAGGAACACACTGATGCTTCAGTATGAAGAAAGAAACCTTTGTTTAATTTCCCACACCAGGAAACAAGCGGGAGGGGGAGCAAGGGAGGTGCCGGCAATGCCGGACCAGACACGGGGGCGTTCCCGGCGTCCCGTGACGTCGGCAAAAGCCAAAGAATGTCGGGAACGCCCCCGTGTCTGGTCCGGCATTGACGGACAGGCCCCTCGTCCAATGGCAAGGCTCCGTTTACGGAGCCAGCCAATCAACGACGAGGGCCGAACCAAAGCACCCTACGGTTCTCAACAGGATTTCGCCTGCGCGGAAAAGCTGCGCAGAGCGCAGCTTCCGCTAGGCGAAACCTAAAAAGGGGTAACAAAACATCATTTTTTACAAAAGCAACAAAATGGCTGAACAGATTTACATGAAATGTGGTAGGAATGTAGATTATGGAGTGGAAAGGATTCTTATGGTTATTTAATTTGATTTGGTTCAGTAATTTCTAAGTTGTAAGTAACAAAACCTTAGTGACATAAATGGCCAAGGTATACCGCGGTACCTTCGTGGTATACCATGGTACATGGCGATGAAAAAATGCAATATTATTGATTCATCAAAGCCCTTGCAAAATGAAAAGGCAGTCATATTGTTTAGAACACACTTTTGATTTGTTCTGTGTTTTTACATAAAATATAGCTTAGTAATGTTTGTGTAATGCATAGGAAGACATTAAGCAGCTTAGGAAACTCTGTAGAGGTAGGGAAAATTATTTTTATTGATTTATATATTTTTTAATCAGTTAATGGAGTTCCATGGTATTTTCCTAAAATTACAAAGAAAGTACTGCAAGACTTTCTGAAATGTAAAAAAAAAATGCATGCATCAGAAAAGACATTCTAGGACACGTCAGTCCACTCTACTCCACTAATACACCAGTCCACTGTACTTTATAGCGCGCAACTCCACTCTTTGCCACTCCACTGTACAACACTCTACTTTAATCCGTGCCCCTCCACTCTATGCCACTCTACGACATGCTATTCCACTCCACTCCACTCTATGACATCCTACTCTACTCTACGAGATGCTACTCTACTCTACAGCACTCCGCTCTATGATACCCCATACCACTGCACTCTATGACACACCACTCTACTCCACTTTATGATATGCCACTCCACTCTACAACTTGCTACTCCACTCTACGACTTGCTACTCCACTCCACTCTAAGCCCCTCCACTCCAGACATGCTACGCCACGCCACTCCACTCTGCTCTATTACAGTCCACTCTACGTCATTCCACTCTACTCTATGACATGCCACTCCACTCCACTCTATGGCACTCCACCCTACTACTTCCTAACTTGAATGGACTGGCCACTCAACCTCTGCGCACTGTTGCTCTATGTGAAACGTTCACAACAATCTTCTCAATCACTATTTCTCTACTAAACAATATTTTACACAAGATACTTTGAACTTAGTTTTAAACCTTTACAATCTTGTACAAAAGCATATACTCTGCTTTTACTCTCCAAACATAGTTTTAATTTGATTTAAGTCATCAACTTAGAAAATCAGTAACATATTGCAATTGATATCACACATTTGTAAATAATACAACTTTTCATTTCTTGAAGGTGTAACATGCTGATGATGCACGATGCATTTCGAGTCCCAAAGGACTCTTACTCAGGGGCCTGAAACTGAATATGTACATAGCATAAGTAAAACTCTGTATTTTTGAATCTTCACATCATTTTAAATGTAACAGGCAATACGAAAGTTCACTTTTTGTTTGAAAAAATATCTGAAAAAACGGGTGCAAATTCAACCACCACACCGTAGTCTGTGAAACACAACAATTCTTAAGTGTACTCACAATCCGGACAAGAAATGTATACACCGTCTGTAAAGAACACAAAAAATGACAGAAAATGAAACTACGATCAATTTCAAACTTAATGGGCACATGTACTCAAAGACGTCACCACGTCTTACCCCGATCTTTACTGAATCTCAATCCGTAAGCCTCTGCCTCCAAACAACAATCTTCCGACACCTTAAAAAACGAAACAAACTATTCAACCTCTCATCCTCCTCGTAAACCCAAGTTTACCCTACCCCGTAACATCAAAATGTTACCTTATGTACGCCAAGTTGATGCTCACTCTCGTTCGACCAAAATTATACAGATTTCACATGAACAAGGAGTTCATGGACAAATGGTACTGCATTTTGAATAAATGCTCATTAGATCTGATTCTACTGTTGATTGAGGAATTGGCAAGAGTTATCACCGAATTGACCAACAAAATTGATGAAATTAAACAAAATTTGGAGAGCAGGATGGACAAGGATGATTGGGAGAAAGTTTTGAATGATATTAACACCAAATTTGATAAATATTCCAAAGAAATTCAAGAGGGTAAACTAAGGAAATTTAAAAGAGATACGCTTGATTACAAGCTAAACGAAGTCTATACTTGGGCGGTGGTGTACGCCCAAAGAAGAGTGTTTCCTAAAAAGAAAGCACTGACAACATCTGAAGAAAGCCTAGTGTCAGACTCTGACCTCAGTGCAAATAGACCATCAGCACAAACACAAATTTCAGGAACATCTGGATTAGTAGAAACCTTAGAAACTGCTTCAGCTTCTGGAACACGAAAGTCTTCTTTTCCCCAGGCCGGGGAGCTAAATCAACCACCAGGAAAAACCAAAACAAAACAAGGAGAGGCAAAAGAAGGAGCACGAACACGGAGCAACAAATACATTTGGTAATGTACATATACAAAACAGAATTAACAGCAGATGAACTAAGAGTTTTAAATCGAGGATTGGGCTTTGTCCCTACCTATGACACGAACATTTTGGAATGTGAAGTAGCTCTCTTCAAATTCATGAGAGTCCTTAGACTAAGGCATTTTTTTACGAATGTGGTTCCTAAACAACCAGAAAAGAGACCAGCAGAACTAATGGAGTTTAAACCTAAGTCCAAATATCAATCTCCAGTATCACATAAAATTCTGGATGCATTCGAAAAATCAGTGCGTAATGATCTAGACAAATTGAGCTTTCGGAAATCTAAAACCAAAAACCTCTCGGATTATGACAGAAACATCTTGAAAAGTTTACAGAACAATGAAAAGATATTTATCCAACAAGCAGAATAAGGAGGTGCTATTATCGTTATGGATAAAGAATTCTATCTACAAAAAGTAAGATGAAGATCCTACCAATGAATTGGAAACAACATTAAAAACAATATTGGATCAAGCCTATGAATTAGGTTATATTTAAAACGCCACGAAACAATTTCTCACTGTACAACATCCTAGGCGTCCTCGCCTTTACATGCTCCCTAAGGTCCATAAGGACAAATACATTCCACCTATGAGACCTATTGTTACTGGATGTGGAACTATTTTTGAGCCATTGGGTCAATATATTGATACATTTTTGCAACAGTTTGTGCAAAATTGGCCTTCTTATATTAAAGACACCAATCATTTTCTACTGAAACTCAAGGAAATTCCCATTACTCAAAATCTGCTACTTTGTACAATAGATGTTAAATCTTTATATACATCTATTCCGCACCAATCAGGACTGGAAGCTGTGGAATGGGCTTTGTTGAATCAAACAAACATAAGAGCCGAAAAAGTATTTATTTTGGAACTTTTACATTTTTGCCTATACCACAGCTACTTCCAGTGGGATTCTAAGTTCTTTTTGCAGCAGAATGGAACTTCGATGATTTGCTGGGGCACCAGCATATGCCAATACGTTTATGGCAAAGTTTGAATCAGATTTCATTTATACAGATGAAGATTGGCGAGATAAAAGCATTCTGTACCAAAGATTCATTGACAATATTTTTGTGTTATGGTCAGGAAGCAGAGAAATCCTGGAACAGAAAATTGATCTACTAAACACACATGTTGAGCAATTTAAGTTCACTCATACCATTAGTGACCGTGAAATTTCATTTTTGGATGTGGCAATCAATTTAAAGGAAGGAAGAATTTGCACTGAAGTGTTTCAAAAAGAAACAGATGTGAACAACTCACTCTTGTACCAGAGCTTTCATCCGCAAAATCTTAAAGACAATTTACCGATGTCACAATATATGGATCTGTTCAGAGCCTGAGGAATTGGAGAAGCATTTAAATCTACAACATCTCAAATACACTGAAAGGGGTTATCCCCAAGAGGTCTTGGAGAAAACTAAAGAACGGATCAAAGTGTACGACAGAGAGAATCTTCTCAAACAAAAAACTAAGAAAGTTCAAGAAAGGCATGTATTTGTGTCTAAATTCTCAACCAGTTCTATGAAGATTAAAAATACTATCACACAGCATTGGGAACTTCTACAGCATGAACCTGACTTTGAAGGGATCTTTTCACATAGACCAATTTTTGCATATACCAGATCAAAAAATTTGAAGGAACTGTTAAACACACCATTGACACATCAAGAGCGAGTTAAAAAAGGGATGAAATGTTGTATGAATTGTGTTCATTGTAACAATGTCATTATTGGGGCAAATTTACATCACCCACACACGGGTAAAACATTATCACTATATTATGATTGTGATTGTAATTCCAATAATCTGATTTATTACATCAAATGCCCATGTGGTAAACTTTACGTTGGAAAAACTGAACGAAAACTAAAACTCCGAATATCGGAACATAAGAGCACCATAAGGATTGTCAACATTAAGAGCAATCTCGCAAAACATTGGCTGGAAAACAAACACAACATCTCCCAGATTCAGTTTTCAGTCCTGGAAAAAATCAAACCACGAGAGGGAGTGGATCTGACTAGATCCCTCCTTCAAAGAGAAATATTTTGGATAAAAAGATTAGGGACCCAGGAGCCAAAAGGGTTCAATGAGAAAATTGAATACTCATGTTTCTTGTGATTATAAGGAGGGTGCACCCACAGTGTAGTGCATTTGTAGGTTTCAGACTGACAAAAAAGCTTTGATACATTGCTGTAATGTATATAATGTGTACTTTAGAAAAAATGTTTATTTTTTCATACTTCATCATTTATTTATTATTATCTTTTCACACCCTATCATTTATTTATTTTTCTTTATTTTAATCACCGATGTTTGTAGATGTCTGTTCCAGGCATCTACACTGTACTAAGATGGCGCATGGAGATTTGCGAGGTGTTTTTGACACAGATAGTAGAGTCTGTCGTCTTGTTTCGAGCGGCAGGTTCCTACACATTGTTAGAATGGGCGAGGTGTTAGCCAGAACATTTACGCAGTGTTGAGAGACAGATATTCCAGGTTTGAGAGATGGTTCCATCAGGTTTACTCCAGGTTAAGATGGCGTGAGGTGTTAGATAGGCGGTTGAGAGTCCGCTTTTTATGTTGTTAGCGGAAGTACCCGTGAGTTGTGTGCAGCGGAGGTCATCAAAAGCGGGGAGATGTTGGAGGAGCTTGTGAGGAGCGATAGTGAATTTTGGCGGAACGAGAGTGAGCATCAACTTGGCGTACATAAGGTAACATTTTGATGTTACGGGGTAGGGTAAACTTGGGTTTACGAGGAGGATGAGAGGTTGAATAGTTTGTCTCGTTTTTTAAGGTGTCGGAAGATTGTTGTTTGGAGGCAGAGGCTGACGGATTGAGATTCAGTAAAGATCGAGGTAAGACGTGGTGACGTCTTTGAGTACATGTGCCCATTAAGTTTGAAATTGATTGTAGTTTCATTTTCTGTCATTTTTTGCGTTCTTAACAGACGGTGTATACATTTCTTGTCCGGATTGTGAGTACACTTAAGAATTGTTGTTTTTCACAGACTACGGTGTGGTGGTGAAATTTGCACATGTTGTTTCAGATATTTTTTCAAACAAAAAGTGAACTTTCGTATTGCCTGTTACATTTAGAATGATGTGAAGATTCAAAAATACAGTGTTTTACTTATGCTATGTACATATTCAGTTTCAGGCCCCTGAGTAAGAGTCCTTTGGGACTCGAAATGCATCGGGCATCATCAGCATGTTACACCTTCAAGAAATGAAAAGTTGTATTATTTACAAATGTGTGATATCAATTGCAATATGTTACTGATATTCTAAGTTGATGACTTAAATCAAATTAAAACTATGTTTGGAGAGTAAAAGCAGAGTATATGCTTTTGTACAATATTGTAAAGGTTTAAAACTAAGTTCAAAGTATCTTGTGTAAAATATTGTTTAGTAGAGAAATAGTGTTTGAGAAGATTGTTGTGAACGTTTCACATATAGCAACAGTGCGCAGAGGTTGAGTGGCCAGTCCATTCAAGTTAGGAAGTACAATTTTGAGGCACGGTGTGCGGACAGACGTGCCACCTCCGCAGCACGCTTGTGGATAAATAAATAAATCCTAGAAGAGAAGTGGCATTAAATATTAAAACATTAAAATTTAGGAGTGCTTCTCCATTTAAACCACTCCACCCTACTACACCATACTCCACACTATGCCCTTCCACTTTACGCCACTCTATGATGCTCTACAACAGGCCATTCCACACCACTATTTGACACACCACTCCAATCTCTAACATGCCACTCTACCCTATGACATGCCAATCAACTATACAATTTACCACTCCATTGTATGACACTCCACGCCACTCCAGTCTACGACATACCACTGGGCCCTATGACGCACCACTCCACTCTCCGACATGCCACTACACTCTAAGCCACTCCACTCTATGTCCCTCCACTCTAAGACATGATATGAATGCCACTGTATGGCACACCACTCCATTGTATGCCACTCTACACTAGGACATACCCCTCCACTGTAGGACATGACACCCCACTCATCGACACTCCACTATATGAAACATCCCTACACTCCACTCTACAACACACCATTCTACTCTATGACATGCCACTAAATCCTACAACATGCCACTCCACTCTATGCCCCTTCACTCTGAGACACTGTTCAACATACCATTCTATTACATGCCACTCCACTCTACTCTGCGACACGCCACTCCACTCTATGACATGCCGATTCACTCCATGATATGCTCTTCACTCTATGACAGTCCATGCCACTCCACTCTACAGGACACCACTCCTCTCTTCGACATGCAACTCCTCTATACACCACTCTACTCTACAACCCTCCACTCTGAGACACTCTACAACACGCCGCTCTATGACATGCCACTTCACTGTATGCCGCTCTACTCCAGTCTATGACAATCCATGATATCGTACTCGCAATGGACGCTTTACGAGAATCCTATCTTTAGTTTGTAAATCAAATGTATCACATGGTGTACTTATATGTGGGTAAAGTAAACATAACCTGCCCCGTGACCAAGGAACCAGTGCTCCGAATAGCGTTGGGCAGATTTTTGCTGCTTTTGTGTGAATAAAACATGCGGAAACAAAATGAGCCACAGCCTATTTCTTTTCATCTGTGTTGGAAATCAATCAATCAATCAGAGTACTTGTAAAGTGCACTACTTCTACTTACCCGTGAGAGTCCCCAGGCGCTGAGGGGAGAGGGGGGTGCTGCTACTCCTCAAAGAGCCAGGTCTTGAGGAGTCTTCTGAAGGCGAGTAGGTTTTCGGTCTGCCGTTTGTGGGTAGGGTGGGTGTTCCAGGTCTTGGCGGCGAGGTAGGAGAAGGATCTGCTGCCGGAGGTCATTCATTGGATGTGTGGGACAGCGGCGAGGGCGAGGCTGGTGGAGCGGAACTGGCGGGTGGGGGTGTGGAAGCTGAGTCTGCTGTTCAGGTAGGCTGGTCCGGCTTTGTGGAGAGCTTTGTGTACATGAGTGAGGATCTTGAAGGTGATCCTTTTGTCGACAGGGAGCCAGTGTAGGTCTCTCAGGTGGGGGGTGATGTGGCTGTGGCGGGGGACGTTGACGATCAGTCGGACGGAGGCATTTTGGATGCGTTGTAGTCGTCATAGGTGTTTGACTGGGATTCATGCATAGAGTGCGTTGCCGTTGTCCAGTCTGCTGCTGGCGAGGTCCTGTGTCACCGTTCTTCTTGTTTCGGTCCGGATCCACTTGTATATCCTGTGGAGCATGTGGAGGGTGTTGTAGCAGGAGGTGGAGATGGCGTTGACCTGCTTAGACATGGAGCGGGAGGAGTTGGGGATGAATCCTAGATTGCGTGCATGGTCGGTGGGTGTTGGTGCTGTTCCCAGTGTGGCCGGCCACCAAGAGTCATCCCAGGCTGAGGGGGAGGGTCCGAGGATGAGGACCTCCTTATTGCCCGAGTTCAGCTTCAGACGGCTGCTCCTCATCCAGTTGGCGACGGCCTTCAGTCCCTCGTGGAGGGTGGTTTTGGCGGTGTGTGGGTCCTTGGTGAGGGAGAGGATGAGCTGGGTGTCATCAGCGTAGGAGATGATGTTGAGGTTGTGATGGCGGTCCACTTGTGCGAGGGGGGCCATGTAGACATTGAACAGCGTTGGGCTGAGGGATGATCCCTGGGGGACGCCGCAGATGATGTCGGTGGCTTCGGATCGGAAGGGTGGAAGGCAGACGCTCTGGGTTCTGCCAGAGAGGAAGGACATGGTCCAGTCAAGAGACTTCTCTTGGATTCCAGCTTCTAGGAGGCGTGTCTTTAGAGTGCGATGGCAGACCGCGTCGAAGGCGGCTGACAGGTCCAGGAGGATGAGGGCTGATGTTTCGCCATTGTCTAGTTGGCATCTGATGTCGTCTGTGGCGGCGATGAGTGCTGTCTCTGTGCTGTGGTTTCATCTGAATCCGGACTTGGGATGGGTCCAAGATGTTGTTGTCTTCCAGGTGGCGGGCCAGTTGCATGTTGACGATTTTCTCAATGATGGGCGGAGCGATTTAGTGTTGTTTGTTTAAATATATATATATATATATATATTAATCCTACTCATAGATCCACATGGGCACTCACACACCCAGTCAAAGTCCCACACAGACATTCACACACTCAGTCAGATGCATGTAGGTGCTCTAATATCCACTCAGAGACCCAACACAGGCGCTCTCACATACATTCACAGACCTACTCAGATACTCTCACACCCACTCACGGTCCCCACTCTAACACCCACTCACAGACCTATTCAGACACTCTCACACACCCACCCACTCACTGACTAACACAGACCTTCACACACCCAGATCCACACAGGTGCTTTCACTCCTACTCACAGATCTACTCTGGCACTCTCACACCCACAAACAGAACCATGCAGGTGCTCTCACACTGTCTCATAGACCTACTCAGACACTCTCACACCCTCTCACAGACACACACTGACACTGCCACACAGACCCACAGAGACACACACACACACAGTCACAGACCCACACAGAGGCTCACAGCCCCTACTCATAGACCCACTCAGACCCTCCCACATACAGTCATGAATCCCGTGCAGATCCACAAATCCGCTGCGAAGTTACAAGGGGGCAGCGCTGAGCATTGTGGAGTATTTGCGGTTTCATGGAAAATAAACAGCCAACTTCGGCTTCTTTGCAGGAAACATGAAATGGGTTAAAGAAATACCGAGCATTGAGAAGTGGAATAACAAAAATGAAAGATGAAAGGGATCCTGTGATTTGTTAACTACAGAAGCATAAGTAAGGGCACATAGTGAAGGGTAGCCATTTTAGCTGCTTGTCTACTGATTGAGGAGGTGGTTAGCAGGAGTCTTGGCTTGAGATTTGGAATGGAAACAGATGTTACTGTAGTGTAGTTCCTATATTCCCAATAGGCTCTGCGCATTGGAATAACATAAACAGCAGTGTAGACGTAGGACTGAGGTCATCTAGGTCTCTACTGCCTGTGTTAGACTTAATTCGTTTTGCCAGCTAGCTCAGAGGTCACTAGAAACTTTCTCGAATGTTCAGGAAAGGGTTAACTGTCCTGATTTAGACAAGAAGGGATTCGTTTCTGACAACCGCATAAACATGACAACTTTGCTCCCTCAGAATAAAGAGTGTATCTCTAGATTTGTGTGAAAACAATAGACAGCTATTTCACTCAGTCAATCGTGCATGCTTAGTTTCACCAGAGTGCAGAGAAATAGAGAGACAGGCGTTTTCAATAAAAGGTGTTATTTTATTGAGCAGTCTTCTTTCTCATGCAAGAGAAATGAATTGCCACAATTACAGAGAATAAACAGAGAACAGTTTGGAAAATGGTAAGAAGATGGAATAACATCAACCAGGAAGAGTTGGTGGGACACCTGTTAAATTCAACCGAGGTAAATATAGCCAATGAGAATGTCGAGGCTGGTAGTCAAAAACTACTTGATAAATTGAAGAATGCCATCGATGCTGTTGCTCCAGAAAAGAAGGTGAAATGGATGGACAGAGGGATGGGAGCACCCTGGTTTGATGAAACTTTAAGAGCTAAGAAACAGGCGCTCCGTAAGGTGGAGAGAGCCTGGAGGAGGGAATGTAATATCAACTGTCGGAACCTATATGTGCAGGAGCTTGCACACTACAAAAAGGCCATATTAGCTCGTAAAGCAGAATTCTTTGAGAATAGAATAACGACAGCTTGGGTTCCACAGAAAGACATTTTTAAAGTACTCAATGAATTGAGAAACATCAAAAAGCAGAAACCTGAGTTCTCCCAGGAAGACTGCCAGAACTTCCAGGACTTCTTTACAAGGAAAATTGAAGACCTCCTGGGTGAAATCTCCCGGACGCAAAGGTTCGAATGTCCATTACATATTACGCAGGATCCCCCTGATGTACACCATGTTATAAATACACTACCCTTGATTACCAAGGAGACGCTGGCTAGCCTGGCAGAGAGAGTAAACTCTGGCTCGCAGGCAGACCCCTGCCCGCCCAGTGTTTTTAAGCTCGTGATATCAGGAGTTGAAGAGGATGTACTTACCCTCTTCAATAGATCTCTAGAGACGGGACAGGTCCCGGTTTCCTTTAAAGAGGCCAGGCTGATCCCGCTTCTCAAGAAGCCAGGGGCTGATGTTAAAAATCATAAAAACTATAGGCCCATCTCCCAACTACCTTTCCTGGCTAAAATGATTGAGCAGCATGTTTTGAGTCATCTTTCAAAACATTTGGAGACCAACGCTCTGTTAGAGCAGAATCAGGCTGGTTTTCGAAAACATCACAGTACGGAGCTGGTGATGGTATCCATCCTAGACGAACTAAGATGTAGAGCTGACAAAAAGATCCCGGGGGCCCTGGTGCTCTTAGATCTCTCAGCCGCGTTTGACATGGTGAATCACAACCTACTGCTGAAACGCATGAGAGATCTGGGCATCGGGGGGACCGCGCTGGGCTGGCTAACATCATTCCTGCAGGGAAGATCGCAGAGGGTCCAGCTTTCAGATTTGGTCTCTACACCATCGGCGATAACATGTGGACTGCCGCAGGGATCTGCCCTCTCACCGCTCCTTTTCAATATATATTTACAGCCACTGATTTCTGCTCTAAATCAAATGGAATGTCAAATTTATAACTACGCCGACGACACACAGATTATCATACAAATTGAGGAGTCACCTGGTACCCAAGCTAGGTTACATAACATCTTAAAATTCACGAGTAACTGGATGTCTTCCAACTCCTTGAAGATCAATCCAGAGAAGACCGAAGTATCGCCCATCACCATCTCGGGCAACCCTTGGAACGATCTTCTCTGGCCTCAGGAGTTGGGTAGGGCTCCAACACCAGCGAGAGTGGTGAAAAGCTTGGGTATCCATATTGATGGTAATCTATCCATGAAAAATCAAGTGTCGTTGGTGGTTGGCACATGCGTTGGCCTCCTAAGGCAACTTCGGAAATTTTTTCCAATGCTCTCATTCTCCACGCGAAGGACGATGGTGTCCGCAATGATTTTAGGACGTCTCGACTACGGGAATGCCCTCTATGTTGGCCTCCCCAGCAACAACTCTCGAGATTGCAAATAGTGATGAATGATGGAGCTAGACTGATCTTCGGAAAATCCAGAAACACCCATGCCTCTCCTCTTTTACGCCAATTACATTGGCTTCCTATTAAAAACGTAAAAAACGTAAACGTGGTTACTTATATAGCGCACGTATCACCCCAAAGGGGTCTCGCGGCACTTGCTTTGGGAACCCGTCCTGGTTTTTCCCTGTGAGATAGCCCAGATGGGCATCCCCAAGGTGAAAGCTAGGCATCCCGCCGCGGGAGCCGTAGTGGAGATTGAGCAAGCTATTGCCCAGAGTTGCAGAGTGTGAACCCCTGATTGGAGTAGGCACTGAAGCGAGAATGATCAGGTCCTTGGACATTTGGGCTACGTACCCTGCCGCATCGGGAATTGAACCCTGGTCCCGGGCCGACTTCTGCTTCTGGGTCTGCCTCCTCTAACCGGTGAGCCACACTTCTCCACTGGCAGAGGATTCTATTCAAAGGTCTGTGCATCGCTCATAAAGCGGTTTACGGCAATGCACCCAACTATATTAAAGCCAGACTGGTGCAGTACACCCCTAGAAGGTCCCTGCGTTCATCTGAGGACGCTCTTTTGGTAAGCCCGCGCTATCGATTGGCCACCCTTGGTGGACGGGCCTTCTCAACCACTCTTCCTGCAGCCTGGAACAAGTTACCATCAAGTCTCAGGAAGGAACCAAATTTATTGCCTTTTAGGCGATCATTAAAAACGGTGCTCTTTCGAGAAGCGTGGGGTGAGATATAACTCGGTTGTCCGCTCTCTGAAGGGATTAGTTTTCAAGTACAAGCGCTTAGAGACCAATCAGTGATAATGCGCTATACAAATGTGAGGAAATAGAAATTTTACGTGGCCAATGTGTCCCCTGCGTGTACCCCACGTTTAGTGTATGTTCATGTCACCCATGCACTTTCCCTCTCATGCCTGTAATAATAATGCCTCTGCATTTCCGTCCCATGTTAGAATGTCAGTTACGAAGCCCTCCATGAAAGAAATGTTCATTCTGCACTGAGGCCTATGTTGCCCATGTTGCCAATGTATTTGCATTGTGCACGTTTAAATGTCGAGATGAACCCGTTTTGTGGCTCAGCCGAGCCAGGACCCGAATTCAGGCTCCATGCCTCCAGACACTCTGAAAGCTGCAGCTCAGCTATGTATCCCTGACCTCTCGCATACTTTCTGCTCAGCCAAGAGGGGCCCAGTCCGGCCTGCCAAGACAGTATTTTGCTCACAGTTATCTGCTCTGCTCCACAGAAACACATTCCTGCTTAGTGAAGAAGGTAAACAGAACCCGTCTACAGAGATAGAGCCCAGCCTTCCTGTCTCCGTTTAAGTGATTTACAGAGCTCGCATCCATAGAAAGCCCGTGGCCCCCACGCAATGCACGAAGAAATATATGCACCCACTGGCTCTTAGTGATGAGCAACCTTTGCTCAAGCGACCTTTACTTCAGACAATACATCCTCCAAACCCAAGATATCAGATAATATCCGACGTGCAGGTCGTCCTGACACTCAAGGCTTCTCTACTAGAACGAAAGTCAGCTCCCTCCAGCTCCCCCCAGTTACACGTCAATTGCACGTCATGACCAAGTGGCGCACACAAGTAGGGTAAAGGTTCCAGCTGACCACGCAGATCCCCTCCATGTATCCACCCACCTATGACTCACCTATGACTCCTCAAGTGTACGCCTTCTTACACGCCCTTTTGCACGCCCATGTGCTCTTATCTCTCTCTTTCTCTTGCTCCGCCTGGAGCGCTCCGCCTTCTCTATGCAATGTAATGTATGTTTAATGTATAAATAATGTACTCTGTGAATAAAGTTCAGAAGACCCTTCCTGAACCTGAGTGGTGATGGAACCCGATTCTCCCTTAACTCGAGTTACTGAAATAAAGCCCTTTTGAATCGGACACCACGGACTCTGCCTCTCATTATATGCATGACCCATTGTTTAAATATAGAAATTCCGACAGGGTAATATTTTATTTACCACATAATTATGGCGCCCGAACAGGGACAAGTCCCCTTCCCCACGCGCCAGTGATGTAGGTCCAGCCCTTGCCCCCTTCTACAGCCGTGATGGACTTCAAAGTGTACACGCCAGCGGGTCTTCCTGCTTACTCCCTCAGGCCCACGAGGAGGACGGACTGCGACCAGGCATCCACACGAGGCGGTGAGGATTGCGGATCATCCCGACCAGAGCCCAAGCCGTGAGAGAGCAAGGTCCGAGGTATCCAGAGGCCCACCTGTTCCGAGGCGCATGCGCAGCACCGCAGTACCGCAGTATCGAGTTCACGCAGTACCAAGTTTCCGAGGCCTTCAAGTTCTGCTTCCCGGTGAGTACAGTTATTGGGAACGCATAAAGTTCAAGACGGGTTCATTTATTTGAGCTCGGTAAAGACGTGTCCGTTCACACAGGCACGGTAAAGACGGGCCCATTTCGGTGGGCACGGTAAAGACGTGTCTCTTTACGAGACCGGTATGGCTGTACTGTATTCCAGTACATAAAGTTAACTGTTTTCAAGTTCATGTTTTTCCCCATGTATCAGTCAAATTGTATCTGTTTTAGTGTTTTAGTGTTGTAGTGTGAATGGTTGTTTCAGTCAGTCGATTTTGGTGTATATTGTGTTTTTGTTAAGTTAGTTTCAACATGCCACTGTTTTCGAAATTACGTCAGATAGGGACCAGGAAAGGAATACTCGAAGAGTCAGTTCCCGTCCCGCCTAGAGACACACCTGGTCATTTTATGTATAATAAACATGGGCTAGATGCCATATTGTTTCTAGACTTATGGGTAGATTACACGAAGGATTTAGAGGAAAAGTACAGATGGCCTGCCTCAGGAACATGGGATTCTGAATGCATTATGAAAGTAGAGGAAGCGCTGTGGAAAAGGAAAGTAAGACCATCTCAGAAAGATGCCATTGAGTTATGGCGTAAAGAGTCACATAGGAGAGCCGAGAAAGAATTCCACCAAGCAGAGAGAAGTAAACAAGCAGCGGAAAAAGCCAAAGAAAAAGAACTGCGGGAGGAGGGGGAACGGGTCAAGGCAGAACAGGCTGAAACAGAAAGAAATGCCCTCGTTGCTGGTATTTATCCCGTCCTCTCAGAAGAACTAGCTAAAGTGACCCCCTCAGAAAAATCGTGTAGGTCGCATACGCCACCACCTGTACCCTTTAGAGTCCGTAGAACAAAGCCGACAGCCTCAGAGGCTTTTATTGCCTCCTATCTAGAGGAGCCCGCACCGGACTATGTGAACGCAGAGTTCCCTCCGCCGCCACCAGCGGCTCAGCTCCAACAGCTTCCGCTCCAGCAGATCGTGAAAGACGACGTAGGGCCCGGGGCAGTGGGGTGGGGGTCACCGCCACCGCCACGAACACCGATGGGGCCACCGCAAACGCCACAAACTCCGCCAGCGACACGAACACCGTTAGGGCTAGGGCCACCACGAACGCCACAAATGACATCAACACCATTTAAGTATGTAGGTGTAATGATCCCACGTTGTATATACGATCCAGTACCAGGAGAGGGTGCAATGCTCGTGTGTTCACTAAGATTAAGACATGCCACCGACTATTTGATCACATTACCAGGCATGAAGGAACACCTAGATAAAATATACCATTTCATTAGAACGGGGGAGGGACCCGAGAGTATAGAAGAGGACATGGAACACAGAAAGGTGGAGGTTAAGAACTTCATTTTACGTTTTTTGATTAACTGTCTGATCAGGGAACAAGACCAACCAGACAAAGAGGTAAAGAAGGGACTGATGGATTGGAGTGATAACATAGCTGCCGGTCGGCATGATAAACAGGGACAGATAGAAAGTTTGTACAAGAAAATACGAAAGGCGATCGTAGAAATACACAAGGAAGAGTCTGACGGGTAGTATGAGTCATCATCGGAAGATGTTGACCCAGAAAACGAGGAAAAGGACAAAATGAATTACGTAGGCAAAGCACGACAGTTTGACATGCCCAAGTGTCTCGACTACCGTAAACAGGGACATTCTATAAAAGAAAGATATTCCCTTGAAAATTTGTTCCAAGCTACCGAAAAAGCATGGAAACGACGGGTAGAGAGCGAGAGACCCCACACTCCACAAGAACAGGAATTGGTCCGGTCAGCCGTCCAATGGGTGTCTAATTCTAACATATATAGCAGTGATATAGTGGCTCAGACATTTCTGAGCCTTCCGCCGAACGAACAGCGTTTGGCTGGTATTTACATGGTTCAACATTTGATCACGTTGTATGAGAGTCGATTTTCTGATCCCGGTCCATTGTATAAATTACTGGACGATATCCTTCTAGACAGATGGACTGGCTTAGGTACTGATTTAATTAATGTCATTCTGGACCAACGACATAAGTACTTGACTTCTCTGACCACATGCATGCTTCCCGCCCCACACCACGACAGAAAGAACTTACACATAGACAGACAGAACCCCCTACGAGAGGTACATCCCGTCAAAAATACAGCGGGTGAGCTTCAACGAGTGTATGTTTACACACCCTTAACGAAATTAGAAATACTGGAAATGAAAAAGATGTTGCCCTGCCATGATAAAGACCCGGGGGGGTTTCACCGAGAATTAAAAGACATTCTCCGCATCGGAGATTACACGTACGCTGATATTATAAAATTATTGAAAGTACTGTTGCCTGCTGGTATTTATGAAAAGCTTAAGGAAAAAGACTGGGAGGTGGGAGAGAAAAAGATAAGTTGGGCACTAATGGAAACAGAGGATAAAGGCCGGCACCCTGGTGTTGGTCTTGGGGACAAAGCTAAAGAACTACCTGAACTCCTAATACAGGTTCTGCCGAGATTATTGATTACTAAAAAGGAAGATTGGGATGCTATTTCAGCCTGTAAACAGAAACAGGAAGAGGACACAAGTGATTTCTATTCTAGATTCGAGAAATGTTTTTCTATTAATAGTGGCCTTAAGCCCAGTAGCGAATCATATCCACATCTTTTCGTGAGCAAATTAGTAGAGAATTCCTTACCCCCGATCAAGAATAGAGTACTAAAGGTTGAGAGTACTTGGCAAGCAAATAGCCCTTCACAAATGTTGCAAATGTTACAATATCACCAGAACAGAATTAGAGAGGAACAGGATCATGAAAGGAGACGTATGAAAGATACGAAAATGAAAGTGCTGGTTGCCCAAACGGTACCAGCCAATGCGAACAAAAAGGGCACGACACTTGTTAATGGGAACTGTAATTATTGCAAACAGCCAGGTCACTTTGTAAAAGATTGCGCTGTCCTGAAACACAATATAGCTACAGGCAAGACAAAAGAACGACCACACGTTCCTAGGCAGAATAGCACCCCACAGAACACAAACCAGACAGTAGCGACCTTACCACCCCCACCGCCACCTATTACTGCCCGACACAAATGTATCAGTACACGCAGTCAGACTATCCAGAATACCAACAGTTCTCATGAAACAGCCTAGAGTGGGAAGTTGCCTTGCCCCTTATTGAGGTTCCTGTAGACCAAGAGGGTCCC
Organism: Lissotriton vulgaris; assembly: GCF_964263255.1. Taxonomy (NCBI): domain Eukaryota; kingdom Metazoa; phylum Chordata; class Amphibia; order Caudata; family Salamandridae; genus Lissotriton; species Lissotriton vulgaris. Next base: position 69,330 of record NW_028248244.1, on the reverse strand, counting down.
TATGTACATAGTCGTGTATTGGGAAAAGACAGAAAATTTCTGATTGACACAGGGGCGAGCAGAACTACCATCAGCCATGACGAGGTTCCAGGGTCACCCCTCTCAGGCTCACAGAATGTTTCCCTGGGATTCTCAGGAAAGCCTATTGTTAACGAAGTGTCTAAACCAGTTTCCTTAGGGGTCGGTCCATTGTCACGTACCACAGACTTGTTACTTACTAAGTCATGTCCAGAAAACTTGCTTGGTATAAAGACATTGAAAGAACTAGGAGCAGTTATATGCTTTTCTCCGGAAGGAGTACGACTGTTCTTGCGTGACTTTAAGGGACATTATGTGTTGAGAGATTTTTATCACAGACTCCGGAATGTACCACAGCACCTATGGGCACAAGGTCCGACTGACGTAGGTTACATGCACATTACACCACACCGTGTCACTCTCAAAACAGGAGTAGTATTACCACGAATCCGACAATACAAGTTACCACCTGATGCCGTAGTAGCCTTACTGAAAATTGTTGACGAACTCATTGCACAAGGAGTGGTAGTGGAAACTGACTCGAATGTATGTAATTCACCTGTCATCCCTATTCTTAAACGAACAGACCCTAATGCACCACCAGTTTACAGACTAGTGGTAGACCTTCGAGAATTGAACAAATGTATAGTCCCTCAATACCCAGTGGTCCCAGACATTTCTTCATTACTGACTGCTATTGATTCTGAGGCAACGTTCTTTACTGTAATTGACTTGAAGAATGCCTTTTTTAGTGTTCCAATTCATCCAGATAGTCAGTACCTCTTCGGATTCAGTTTAAATGGACGCAGCTTTACATTTACGAGAGCTCCCCAAGGTTTTACAGAGAGTCCTAGCATTTACAGCCAATCATTAAAAAGACAACTAGACAGTATTCATATGCCTGTCAACACTGCACTGCTCCAGTATGTAGACGACTTCCTAATTACAGCGCGATCAGAACCAGACTGCGAAAATGCATCACTGACAGTTTTACACTTCTTGGCAGACAAGGGGCACAAAGTGTCCCCTTCGAAGTTGCAATTCTGTGCACAGCAAGTGGTGTACCTTGGACACTTGCTGTCCAAGAGGGGTAGACAGCTGACACAAGAACGAATTCAGTTAATTGCTAACCTTTCACAGCCCAAGACACAAAAGGAAGTACGGGCCTTCATTGGCCTTACTTCATACTGCAGACAATGGATTCCCCAGTATGCCTATCTAGCCAATACTGAGAAGAAGTTCCCTTGAATGAGATATTCAATAAAACAACTTAAATAACAAATCAATTAGGACAATAAATTTAAGAAAATTGTACACAATTTATTAATATTACAAAATATATAAAAAACAAGTGGGCAAGAGCGCCACTGTACACAAATAAAAACAAATAATTTGGAGGAAAAATTGTTAAAACAGTTTTTTGACATACATGGAGATCAAAATCGACCAGCAATATTGATACGAGGAAAGGGGAACAGACAACAGTACGACATCCAATTGTTACAGTACTAGGTGTACATTCGAACTCAATGTGATAACCATGTGCTGTGCACAGTTTTTATATTGTATCAACACCGGTATCCGAGTCTAGGAATTGTACTTGGGAATTGCGTCGGCGCGTTTCGGTGGTTGAAATAGTTTTGGACCACCTTTATCAAGACTCAATCTTTTGTCTGTCGTGTATCTGGGGTCAAGAACGATCACCCTGAAGAGTGAATATACAAAGGGATTAAAATTGATGTAACATTATAGTTAAATCAGAAATTCGCAAGTATTATACATTGTCAAAACCCTTTTTCTTGACTGTGCATTTTGAGTTTATAACAATATTCGCCTTTTAGTCAGAGTGTACCCAATATAATTTAGAAACTCTATCTTGATGGTACAACATGGCTGCTAAAGAAAATTGTCAATAAAAAACATTTTGCAGGGACAATCCACCTAATGACCTTTAACATTATTTCACAAACAGTATAAAGTAGCGTTTTTTAGAAAAGCAACCATCCTGTAATTTATCCAAAATCTTGTATAGCTCATACAGTGATACAGTTGGTATCGGTCTCAGAAAATCGCTACAAAACATATGGCATTGTACAATAGACATTTGGCATAGAGTCAATGTATTGCAACAATTTTCGGCGATTTTCTTAAAACAAAGTACTATAAACCATGACATTCAGCACTAAAAGCGGTCTGGTATATGAATGCTCTAAGCTTTTGTTAAATACGGGTCCCTGTTGATTGGATCCTTAACTGGAGGTTTAAAAAGACCTACTTGTTCTAATTCAGATGAGTTAGTTTCATGTAATTTAATTAAACTAATAGTTTGTCTAAATACCTTTAAATTCTTGTTTGGATAAACTTCCTGTACGTTCAGTTGTAGAAATATCCGTTTAAAGATAAGTGAGGTGACATCAGTTTTCTTTCACACTTTTGTGTGTCTGACTTCGGTTTAAAAGTCCTGGTAAATACAATTATAGAAGCAGTTAGAACGTGGCTCAAAACTATGTTGTTTTTCACAAATTTATAGTGTATTTCATCCTACCTGCAGATAAACGTGGTGCGCTTGGCGATACTGCTCGTTAAAGAGCGTCTTTTTCTGTTTAAAAGAAGTGGAAACCAGGGGCGCTTTCGTCTTGTCCTCCCGGCGAAAAACAATTGTTTCCCTAAAGGGCGGCATAAGATTGTAAAGTTGACGGAACAACCTGAGGTGTTACACGACTGCCTTGCCAATGTTTATCGTTGGATGTCTATCTCCGCTTTAAAGCTTAATGGAGGTAAAACCGAGCTGATGCTCCTGGGCAATTCCAGCCCCTCCATTATTGCGAGCTGCTGGCCCCGGTCTCTTGGGGACCCACCATCCCCCAAGAAGGAGATCAAGTCCTTGGGAGTATGGTTGGAAGAAGACCTGTCCTTCAGGACTCATGCCAGGAAGACCGCAGGGGTTTGCTTTGGTTTACTGAGATCAGCTCGAAAGGTGCTACCTTTGCTTCCTGATCCAGCAAGGAAGCTGTTGATACGTGGCCTGATTCTATCGAGGCTCGATTATGGGAACGCGCTGTTTCTTGGTGCTCCCGAAACGACCTTCAAAACCCTCCAACAGGTGCAAAACGCAGCTGCGAGAGTCCTTATGGATGTTCCCAGAAGGCAGTCTGCTGCTCCGGCCCTCAAAGCGCTTCACTGGCTCCCCGTGAAGGAGCGGGTGAAATTTAAAGCGCTATGTACAGCCCACAAAATTTTACATGGCAAAGGCCCCCCCATCCTTGCTAACATGGCCCGTCCTTACAAACCCCCACGTCTGCTGCGCTCGGACCAAAAACACCTTTTGCAGTTAGCGAGAGTAAGAAGAGCTCGTTCTGGGGGCAGGCGTTTCTCTGTACAAGTGGCCTCTCTTTGGAACTCTCTGCCCCTCAAGATTCGCTCAGAGCCCAAGATCCTACCATTCAGGAAACTTCTTAAGACCCACTTGTTTCCATAGTAGTGATTAGCTTAGTCTCTCCTTCTGGTCTGTTGCGCCGGGATGCCCCCGGGTAAGCTGAACGCATTATAAATTTCATATTATTATTATTATTATTATTAAGTTGCTTTTGGTGGTTGAGGAATTAGCGTTTAACAAATTTATATGGAATTCCTACGTTGCATGTAACGCTTACCTATTCGGCCGAAGAGAACTGCCTGCTTCTCTGGTTTCAGTCCGGTTACTGGAGACAACTGAAGGGTCGGTTTAAATACAATAACTACTGCTTAATTGGTTCCCGGTTGGAGGCCAATCAGGAACTTGTGTTTTAATCTACCAATTGATTGGTTCCCGTTTCTAGACCAATCAGGGACTTGTATTTTAATCCCGGGAATTTGCATGTCCTGGCTTGGAAAGCTCGACTGCCATTGGCCCAAGGTAAAGGTCTATGATTGGTTGGTTTGGTCATCTATGCTCCAATGCCCTATTCTATGGCCATGTTGTAAAGGCAAGAAATTCAAACCAATCAACCCGAGTCTACTTTTATATGGGTAATGTCTAGAGTAACTAAGGTCGAAAAAAAACTAAGGATTTAATAGGTGTTCCAGGGTATTTTACCGCTATCTGTGAACCTATGATTATTGACTGGCATATACAACGGACTCACCGAGGCAGCGAGCCTTTTAGTGAGTTAGAGTAAAGGCATTATATTGACAAACTTACTCTAGTGAACTGCCGTTTGTAGTAGCTGGAAAAAACGGCGCACTTTCTATGTATACTGAATTTAAATTGAATGGGATTAAGTGGACTAATTATGTTTGTAACAATTCCAAAAGAGGATACATTTGTCTCTGACATTCAGAAATGGCGATTTAAGATATTTTAGGACTAAATGTTGTTTTGTTGACTGGCGAGGGGACTATATTTATCATTAAGAAAGGACATGATTATTGCAATGGACATTTTGGATTATTTTTTAACTTGGAGAAATGCGCTATGTTGGAAACTAAATGCATTGGGTCCAGTCTTCTCTGGTATTGAGGCCATTGCGAATAGTATCCAGAAAGCAGAAAAACCATTGTTCCCTGGTTTTTCTGAGTTTATTGATGTCCCCACCACGTCTGGTGGTTCTAATCTTTTCGATGATATACCACCGTATATCATCACAAGTGTGGTTTTTTTCTTTATAATGTTCTGTCAAAGGTGCATTACTTTTATTTGTTCGGATAGCGGATTTGTGTTCTAGTATTCTTTGTCTGAGCTCCCTGCTAGTCTCACCTACATAACCCAGGTTGCAGGGACACAATAGCAAATACACTACATTTTGGCTCCTGCAGTTGTTAAATGTTTTGGAGCTGAGCGTTTTGCCATTGTATTCAAGGCTAGAACTTGTGATACAATGCGGACATATAGAACATGTCCCGCATTTGTAGTTGCCTAGTGCTCTAGATCCATTCATAGTGAGTTGGGATTCATTTGGAGACTTATAGGTGTGTCCTAGGCTGTTCCGAAGGGTTTTGTTTCTCCGAAAGGAGAACAAAGGTTTGTCCAATTTGTTATCGGTATCATAATTTATTATTCACCAGTTTCTGTAAACTATATTCTTAATCTGATTACTCAGATGTGAGAATTGGGTTAGAAATACAATTCTGTCCATTTTATTATTGGTTTTGATTTTATTTTGGTCTAATAGACTGTCACGGTTATAAAATCTTGCCCTTTTGAAGGAATTTTTAATCAATTTGTTGGGGTACCCTCTCTCTTTAAGTTTTTTCTTCATGTTGTCTGAATGCTTATAAAAATCATCTAAGTCAGAACAATTTCGCCTCAATCTTAAAAATTCACCGAATGGCACATTGTCTTTTTGTGCCTTTGGGTGGTTGCTTGAGTAGTGTAAAAGGGTGTTCTTATCGGTTGGTTTGTTGAAGAGCTCTACTTTAAGGCTACCTTCCTGATCTTTGATCTTAATATCAAGGAATTCTACGCTTGTATTACTATGATGTCCTGTTAATCTCAGGTTAGGGTCTCCCAAATTAATCCATTGCAGGAATTTGAGTAATTCCTCGCTGGCACCGCTCCAGATGAAGATGATATCATCAATATAGCGGTGCCAGCAGGAAACATTTTCGAAAAAAGGGGCCACCTCATTGAAAATGTGTTTGAGTTCGAAGTTCCCAACGTACAGACATGCCAGACTGGGGGCACAGGTAGCCCCCATGCTGGTGCCCTTGATCTGAAGGTACAGATCATCCTTGAACAGGAAGAAGTTTCTTTTAAGGATTAGATGGATGCAGGACATGATGAAATGGTCTTCGCCTCCATGGAGATCCTCATTTTCAAGTATTGAGGCTATTACTTCCAAGGTGTTATTTTGGGGGATATTAGTATAGAGAGCTTCTATATCTAGGGTGACCATAAACTGGGTCACCCTATTGAACTCTCTGCCTTCAAACACCGAAATTGCATGAGAGGTGTCTTTGAGGTAAGACTTCTGTTTTTTCACAATCGGTTGTAGAAAGAAGTCTACATACCGACTGAGGGGCTCAAGGATGGATCCTATTCCACTAATTATGGGTCTCATGGGTGGATAATAAAGGTCTTTATGAATCTTTGGAAGTCCATACATGGCTGGGGTGATCGGATTTTGATTGAGCAGAAATTTATATTCATTATCACTTATGGCTCCCCTTTCTTTACCGTCTCTTAAAAGATGGGCTACTTCACTTTTTAACTTACTGAGCTCTTGGAATCTGGATTTTTCATAGTGTTCTTTGATACTTAAAAGATCTCTCATCTTGTTCTCATATTTTACAGTATCAAAGATTACAACTCCCCCGCCCTTATCAGCGGGTTTGATTGTTAAATCCGAATTATTCTGTAGATTATTGAGTGCCTCTCTCTGTTTCTTCGAAAAGTTGTTGTTGAAACTAGTTTTTTTGGAAAGTAAGTTCTTAATTTCTACTTCCACCACCTTTTCGAATATTTCCACATTTTTATCAACTTGCTGTAAACTGGGGAAAAAAGTTGACTTGGGTTTGAAACCCGTGACACTGGGGGGCGGGTTATATTCACGATTTTCAAAGAACCTATTTAAACGGATTTTTCTAAAAAAAGTTCTCAGATCACTTTCAATATGGAACATGGAGGGTGCCTGGGTTGGGGCAAAACTGAAACCTTTTTGTAATACTGTTTGTTCTGTATCACTAAGGGTTTTAGATGACAGATTAATTATTGGGAAGCTGCCTACCTCCAATACTGAGTGTTCCTCGTGGCAATGTACTCTCGGGAGCTGTTTTGAGGTTGTTGCTTCCTCCCGTAATCTGGGCGATTGTATCCCCTGGGATTTCTGTATCCTCGGGTTGGGCGCCTGTCTAAAAAAGGTTCTCTTTCATAATTGGGGCCAGCTCTATTTTCATTAGGTCTGTCCTGTTCTTCTTCGCCACTTGAGCCCGAGGATTCCGAGAAGGTTATTTGTTTGTTGTTATTTCTAGAATATGTTTGTCTTTGGGGGTTTGGTTTCTCCCAACGGGGTTCATTCTTGTTTGTATAGTAATCTTTATGGGTGTAGGGGTATACACCTTCTACGGTGTACTTCTCTACATCCTTTTTAAACTTCCTTATTTTTTTATTGAATAAGTAATCTCTATATCCATCTGCATCTAAGTTTATTTCTTCTAGTTTCTTTTTTGCATCTTAAGGGGTACCTCTCACTTTGTTTCATATGCCTATCTAGCCAAACCACTCATACAGTTGACAACACAGGAGGCAGCATTTTCGACTGTCCTCCCTTGGACACAAGAACATACCCTGGCATTTGAAGAATTGAAAAGAGCCTTATGTCAAGCACCAGTTTTAGCGACTCCTTGTTACAGCAAACCTTTTACGCTTTTTGTCACTGAACGAGATGGAACAGCATTATCTGTCCTCACACAAGATCAAGCAGGAAAACACAAGCCTTGTGCTTATTTTTCTAGTACACTGGATCCAGTGGCCCAGGCTCTGCCTGCGTGCCTGAAATCAGTTGCAGCAACAGCCCTAGCTATAAGACAGAGCGACTCCATAGTGTTAGGACACCCCCTGACAGTACAGGTTCCACATGCAGTGGAAGTTCTCTTGAACAGGACACAGACACAGCACTTGACTGTAGCGAGACTGACAGGATATGAACTGATGTTATTTCAGCCACACATAGAGATCAGACGATGCAATATTCTCAACCCTGCTACACTCTTGCCCTCCAGCACAGTAGACACTGCACCACATGACTGTGTGGAAGTAATAAATACAGTGACGAAACCAAGACAAGACTTGACAGACATTGCACTGCCAGACCCTGACCTGACACTTTATGTAGATGGTTCATGCATGAGAACAAGCACAGGAGAGTTAGTGGCCGCATATGCCGTGACCACTGATACTGAAATCATAGAGACACAGAGAATAGACACATTGTCAGCACAAGCAGCAGAGCTCATCGCTCTGACACAAGCCTGCAAAAGAGCCAAGAACTTGAAAGTGAACATTTATACAGATTCACAGTATGCATTCGGTGTTGTTCATGATTTCGGAGTGTTATGGAAGGAGAGAGGTTTCTTAACCTCTCATGGGGCCAAAATTCAGCATGGTCCACTCATTCAGGCTCTGTTAGAAGCAATACATTTGCCTACAGCCATAGCTGTCCTGAAATGCAAAGCACATACCAAAGTTACAGACACCATTTCCCAGGGTAATGACCTGGCAGACCGCACTGCTAAACTGAAAGCTCAGACACCAACAGACACAACAAAGACAGAGGTACCATCACTGACAAAAAGCATGACAGTCAGGGATCCTTCACAAGATGCACTTGACATACAGACACATGCCACTCCAGACGAAATAAAGAAATGGACTGAACAAGGAGGGGTCCAGACTGACCAAGGTTGGATGACTAAAAGCAGAGCTACATGGTTTCTCCCAGACTCTATGGTACAAGTGATCATAAACACAGCACATAGTCCAGCACACTTAGGAGAAAAGGCAATGCTAGACAGCTTACAGAATATCTGGTTTAACAAGCACCTACGTGCAGCAGCGAAACAGAAAGTACGTACCTGTATGATCTGTTGCCAGTTCAATCCAGGCAAAGGCATCCCGGTGGAACAAGGCGGATTTCATCCTCCTGACCATCCTTTTGAAGTCCTCCAGATGGATTATATCCAAATGGACAGATGTAGAGGTTACAAGTATGTCCTGGTAGTTGTGTGTGCACTATCTAGATGGACAGAAGCGTACCCAGTCCCAGATTATACAGCTGTGACCACCGCCAGGCAATTGGTGCGTGAGTTTTTTCCTAGATATGGATTGCCTCGTGTCGTGTACTCAGATAATGGTCAGCCCTTTTCTTCTGAATTAATGAAACAAGTGTCCCTTCTGTTAGGTTATCAATGGAAGTTTCATTGTGTACGACACCCTGAAGCAGCTGGACTTGTCGAGCGCCATAATCAGACACTTAAGACGAAATTAGCAAAAGTCTGTGCAGAAAAAGGCGTGGATTGGATGGTAGCCTTGCCGGTTGCCCTCTTTTACATGCGTATGGTAGCTCATTCCAGAACAGGCCTATCTCCTTACGAAGTGGTTTTCGGTAGACCACCGAATATGTGGGGTACGCCTATGCCTAAGAAAATAACTGATGTTGACAGTAACATGCTGACAGATTACCTGGCTTCCTTGATGTCTGCACTACTCTCTTGTCGTTCACAGGTTGCCGCCGCCTTCCCTGACAACACCCAAGTCAAAGAGCACGCCATCGTCCCAGGGAATTATGTCTATATTCGGAACTTTGATCGATCAAGCCCCCTTGAGCCACGCTTGAAAACACCGAAATTAGTACTGCTCACCACGAGGACTGCCGTCAAGGTCGAGGGACGTAAAGCCTGGCTTCACGCTCAACACTGCAAGAAATTCTTTGGAGATCCTGGAATTTTGACAAAGACTAAGGACAGTACAGAAAGTACTAAAGATAGTACAGACTCTAAGCCCCCTTTGCTAGAAAAGACTCCGCAACAAGAATATAGGTCCAAGTTACGATCTAGTAAGTCAGACAGCGTTTAATTGTTTAAGTCCACTAGGTGGTGAATCGGTTAGACAGGTTCCTGACATGTATAAGATCGTAGACCCGAATAGTAAAAAGAGCAAGATGAGAGAGAAATACTGTAAGATATTACGCAGTAGATGTATAGTAACTCTGATTTTTATGTCACTTTTGTGCATCACTATTATATGTATCAGCTTGGCGCTACATGTTTTCTTTCCTCCTCTTTCTTCACGTATACACTTCCCCATTAATAACACCGCAGAACATACATTTAGTGATCTGCCACCTCATGAATTGTCATATCGACTAGCCCTGCGCAACAACACTTTTATTCGAATGTTGCACCGTTCTCATCAGACCAGCAATGCAACAGATTGTTGGGTATGTGGCCAACTTCCACCTTTCCAGAAGACGAAGGGAGTACTGCCCTTCTTCCCTTTTCCGTTCTCGCACAATGGTTCGTGCGGAGCATGGTTTGCCTTAATGACATCACTAGACAGAAAGTCCACAGTTTCCAAAGACGATTGGATATGGGGAGATTTGAATAAAGTAATGAATGAGGCATGTTTTCCAGACGAAGACGGACTTCCCCAAAGGAAGGGGACCGATTTAGAAACTGAAGAGTACGAGCAAGGAAATGCTTCCCTTAACTTTATGATTTTGAATGTTCAGCCCAAGCAAAATGTAGGTCCACCGTTTATTAGAGTCCTACCAGTAAAAGGTGATTTGTGCGTCAGAAAGAAAGGATCGGTACATTTGGGACACAGTGAATGTAATACTGTAGTCGAGTTTAATGATCAAGGAAAGTCTTCCTTCAATACATCTCGCCATTCCTATTTCATTTGCGGTCAGACAGCCTATGTACATCTGCCCTTAGACTGGGGTGTAACATGCTATATATCGTTCCTTCTGCCCCCTGTCTTTCTAGCCCCATCCCATTATCATCAAGATTCACGACTAGCACATGTTAGACACAGGAGGGAGACCAATTCCCCAGTGATTGATCAGACTGAGACAGCTTGGGAGCAATATACAGATTTCAATAGAGGATTCTTTTTCTTCATAGGTCCCGTCCAAAACAGTAAACTCATACGCAGGTTAACAAGAACTCTAGAAGCAGTAGTGAATGAGACTACAGCAGCCCTGGCGAACTTGACCCAGGAGCAGTCTGCCATGCGACTTGTTGTTCTTCAGAACCGCCTTGTTCTTGACGTCATCCTGGCAGATAGGGGCAGGGCTTGTAGAGTGATCGGCTCCAGTTGTTGCGTGTTTATTCCTAATAACGCGCCATCCGTGTACGCAGCGATAACAAGACTCCACAAGATAGCTCACGAGATACATCAAGACCCAGGCACATGGACTTGGTCCGGTTGGCTGTGGGGTGTAATATCAGCATGGGGATGGAAAGTGTTGTCGTTCCTAGGAATGATACTGCTTATGATATTCGGTTGATGTCTCTGTCTGCAATGTGGCCCGGCGATTTGCGGCCTGTGTGCCACTGCCTGTATTACTCATCCATGTATACAAAAGAAAAAAGACGAACAAATGATGCTGTATGATCAGATATACAGTCTCATGAATATAGATGTGTCCTGAAGGGCACAGTAGGGGACAAGGAGGGAATGAGGAAATAGAAATTGTACGTGGCCAATGTGTCCCCTGCGTGTACCCCACGTTTAGTGTATGTTCATGTCACCCATGCACTTTCCCTCTCATGCCTGTAATAATAAGGCCTCTGCATTTCCGTCCCATGTTAGAATGTCAGTTACCAAGCCCGCCATGAAAGAAATGTTAATTCTGCACTGAGGCCTATGTTGCCCATGTTGCCAATGTATTTGCATTGTGCACGTTTAAATGTCGAGATGAATCCGTTTTGTGGCTCAGCCGAGCCAGGACCCGAATTCAGGCTCCATGCCTCCAGACACTCTGAAAGCTGCAGCTCAGCTATGTATCCCTGACCTCTCGCATACTTTCTGCTCAGCCAAGAGGGGCCCAGTCCGGCCTGCCAAGACAGTATTTTGCTCACAGTTATCTGCTCTGCTCCACAGAAACACATTCCTGCTTAGTGAAGAAGGTAAACAGAACCCGTCTACAGAGATAGAGCCCAGCCTTCCTGTCTCCGTTTAATTGATTTACAGAGCTCGCATCCATAGAAAGCCCGTGGCCCCCACGCAATGCACAAAGAAATATATGCACACACTGGCTCTTGGTGATGAGCAACCTTTGCTCAAGCGACCTTTACTTCAGACAATACATCCTCCAAACCCAAGATATCAGATAATATCCGACGTGCAGGTCGTCCTGACACTCAAGGCTTCTCTACTAGAACGAAAGTCAGCTCCCTCCAGCTTCCCCCAGTTACACGTCAATTGCACGTCATGACCAAGTGGCGCACACAAGTAGGGTAAAGGTTCCAGCTGACCACGCAGATCCCCTCAATGTATCCACCCACCTATGACTCCTCAAGTGTACGCCTTCTTACACGCCCTTTTGCACGCCCATGTGCTCTTATCTCTCTCTTTCTCTTGCTCCGCCTGGAGCGCTCCGTCTTCTCTATGCAATGTAATGTATGTTTAATGTATAAATAATGTACTCTGTGAATAAGGTTCAGAAGACCCTTCCTGAACCTGAGTGGTGATGGAACCCGATTCTCCCTTAACTCGAGTTACTGAAATAAAGCCCTTTTGAATCGGACACCACGGACTCTGCCTCTCATTATATGCATGACCCATTGTTTAAATATAGAAATTCCGACAGGGTAATATTTTATTTACCACAAATGTAATAAATAAATAAATTGCAATACTTATCATAAAGTAAAGTGTGTACAGTAAAAGTAGTATTATGAAATAATACTGTAAAAGCATTGATATGGTTTCTTAGCCATTTGATACTTTAAAATGGATAAAATATATACATACGTAAAAACATTGACTAACAAACTCAACTGGTGCTTCTAAGATACGCCTACTCCGGTGTTCCTGACCTAAGCCTAATACGTGGGAAGGAGTAAGTAAGTTGCAGTTTTAAGTTAAGTTAGGTTTTTTGCCAAGTATCGGAATCAAGAATTCTCTCTAAGGTTTTAATCAGCTCCGTACCTTGGTTATAGAATGAAGGAGGTCTTTTATCTCGCTTCTCAGGACTCAATCTCCCAGTAACCCGCGAGGGTGACTTGGGAACACCGGAGCTGGATTTCTCGGCGTGAGAAAAGGCAGCTTCTCCAGCGCGTCAAAAAAGGGAGGGCCGGCTTCCTTCGGCTCTGGCAACAGCTGGGCTCTCGGACAAGTAGAACGTCGCTCTGCTCCCCACCACCGTGTGTTTGTTTAAGGCACCATTGGTATATTTATACCTGAAAGGTGCCGGGTTTGACGTAAGGTTGGACATAAGACGTCACTAAGAACTAACAGTTCTTTCTGGACTCCAGGAGTTCTTGTGAAAATCAAAACAAAAGCAGGGGGAATTCCCGGGCTGCTGGAGGCTTGGTTTGTTTAAAGAACGCGTTGTGCTTTCTAGGAGTCTATGGGAGTAGCCTTGCCGTGGTTTGGACTGCATGGGCTATTACTAAATATGGATTCGATTCTTATGCCTTTATAAGGATACTATTTATTATAACTACATAAGGTCATGAATCGGGAATATCGAATTAGGGTCCAAGATAGAAATACAACACCCACTCCACGTATTAATGTCCATCATTACTAAAAGTAAGTAATATTAAACATACGATGCATGTGTGCTTTCCAACCCACCCCAACATACATAATTGCATTTGAAATGGTGTATGGTTTTTACACGAAAATGAGTATTGGTACTGTACATTTTTTCAAGCAAGATTATCATTCAGTTAAATGCATATATATCAGCTGAACGAATTGTGAAAATTACACATGAAATGGCTCTGCATACAGAAGAGAAGGCCAAGACCATTTCATCACATATTTATACGATACTGTACATGTGCTAGAGGATGAGGTAAAATATTGTCTCTAAAAATAGAAGCTCTGTTCTCTAAGAATAGTTCTACTTTAATCAAAGTACCATGTGCCGGAAAAAATGGAAAATATTTTGATTTGAAAGAAAAAATAATTTTGCTTTCAGGGGAAAAATAGTTCCAAATGTTTTCAGTTGCTTTGTTTAACAGAACTGAAGGCCAAATTCAGAGTTCAGGGAACGCTCTGTGCTTGTTGTTTTTTAAAAGTTATTCTCGTTGTTCAGTTGGAGAACATCATATCAGACAGGCTTGCAAAAATTGGTCTACAACATCAGGTGAAAGTTCGACCAAGTTTGAAAATACTGAAACTGTGCAGTTCTGTGCATGATTGCTATCATCGATGTTTGGATCAGCAATGCTCACAGAAGGTTGTACCTGTTTGGTGCTGCTTTCCTCTCGTACTTCACCGCCACCTACTCGTAGTGGTGAAGTCCCAACGAATGCCGTCATCAGAATAGGTAGCCGCTGGGGACAACACGTTGCATGAGTCGTTACAGGACAAAGCAAAGTATCGATATCCATTGGTGCTGCTGATGGTAGTGTAAGACAGACGTCCAACAAGCATTCTTCTCCGCATAGCAGACGTGTGGCTGAAATAAGAAGTTGCCGGTGAACCGGCACGGAGTACTTGACCATAGCGGGTCTCCCAGAGGGCAGCGTGATCTTTCAGGACACGGATGCAACAGCTGAGTGGGGTAGCAGGTATGCGTGAGAGACGCTAACCCCAGGTGTGGTTTACCAAAGAGTGGAAAGTGAAGTGGATAACCCCTGTATGCCCTGAAGAAGTTGCGTAAATTACAAGCAACAAAACATGTTGGCGACACTGATTCACACAAGACTGTGCTTGGTGTGAGTCGTTTTAATTTGGAGTATTCACAGCCCAGAATAAATCCTGAGTGGCCAGTGAATCCTTCAATTTTAACTGTGTGAGATACACATTTTCATTTCTCACTAGGGTTTTGTGTATGTGTACACTATAGTAGCTGGGGTTTACGTTACCTGGTTATAGTAAGAACATTCAGCAGATTGTGGGGCTGATGTTAAGTAAAAGCACTGTGTTATGTTGGTGTCTTTTTCTTGTTTTGTCTTTCTTTTCCACTTGCTCAAGAGTGAGTTACCAATGATGATAATTGGGTATACTGGCAATTGACAGCCAGACAACCCCATTGGTGGTTCTTCCGTGAGGGGATCACTCTTGTCGCCACACATTTTTTCCACTGTAAGGTTGGTGGGTGTTGGTAGCGTGACAATTTTATTTGAACCCGTGTGTACCTTAATAATTCCTGACACTTATACAGTTATGAATAGCCCAAAATTGGTGGGCCTGTGGAAGTAGAAATTGTTCACCACTGCATTCTGTGTATATAAAATTATAAATGTGCCAGGAGGGACAGGACATTTGTTGTTGATTATAGGTTTGAGTGAGGGGCGGCCTGTTCCTTTTTTCATCCCCTTGAGGCTCCAATTTGTTTGATAAGATGCAATCCTGCCAGATTGGTCTGAATGAAAGAAACCAAGTTGTACTCAGATCTCTTAGCCGGGCCAATCTGAGGACCTTAGTGGTACGGTCTTGGTATCGTATTGCTAGGATCGTTTCTTCCATCGTTGCCGGAGTCTTGTCTGTGGATTGGCTTGCCATATCGGAGCAGAAGGAACAAAAATAAAATTCCTGCTACGAGTCCCAAAATTAAAGGTAGGCCACCAAAGACAGAATGGACAAAATTCAGGAAGATGCCCAGAACTGTTTCAAATGGTGTTAACAGTCCCGAAAAAATTGTCTTAAATACATGTGTGATGCCACTGGTATCAGACATGTTTAAAATTTGACTTAACTTTTCTGCGAAATGCACGGGGCAATATGTTGATACAAGGGTATGTATCTCTGCCGCTGTCCTTGCAACTTGCAGATCATACATGTCTTTTTTTTTATCCTCATTTTCCTTGCCCTCCTCTTATTTAGCCTCCAACTGCCATGCGCGTCTTAGGTCGAGGTGCATGATTTACCCGCCTGACGACACGATTTCTGAGGATCGAGGATCGGCAGGAGATGACCTTAAGAGGTAAGGGGGGTGAACAGGATCATACCTGTCCTAACTCCAGCCTTGGTATTAATACCTGTAGAACCAGCCGTGAAATCGAGAGGGTGGGCCTAGTTCTTGGTGTATTGTGGCATAATCATTGGACCTGGGAAAAAAAAAACCCCGGCTATTGTTTCCATCAAACCAAAAGGTCGCAAAAAGCCACATTACGTGTGCTGCAAGATCTCATCATATCTGTCTTAGATGTTTCATACAGAGATGACAACCAGTTTTCATGTGCTGGTGCCGTATTTTCTATCCAAACTTTACATATCTGTCTTCTTTTTTTTTTTTTTTGATCCAACATATCTGTCTTCTAACCAGCAAGACTGCATAGAACAAGAATGACCTTGCAAGGCCGGTTATACTATTGTTCCATCCAAAGATAATGTGATGGACACGGAGATATTGAGTATGGAGTCAAGGGTCACTTTCACTTCGTTCCAAAACTGGGCTATGCAAGGACAATCCTTAAACATATGGACGTCCGAGGCCCCGATGTAATTGCACTTATTGCATTTCTTTCCTGGGATAAATTTGGACAATTTTAGGGGGGAGAAGTAGGCTTGATGTATCGTAATAAAATGGTTACGCCTCAGCCATGCAGGTTTAACAGTTTTATACAACAGGGTGCATGATTTCTGCCAGATGTCTATACTTTGGGTCCCAAGTTCTGCTCCCCATAATTCCTCCGGGAGGGTAATTTCTCCATCTATCTCCTCTAACAGATACCAGTACCACTGCGTAACTTCTTTACCTCCCCTTGTCGTTCTAACAACTTTTGTTCTATGCTGCTATACTTCCCAAGTATTACCCCTGATCTACCCAGAGCTTTCACCCAACTATCTAGTTGTATGAACTTGAATTTCGAAAACGCGGGGCCCAGTTGTTCCCGTAGCTCCTCTCAGGACCTAAGTGTCTCTCCCGCAAGCAATTCTCCCCATGTTGTTATTCCTCCATCTCTCACCGGTATTGCCAGTCTATCTTTCAAACATAACGGTAAACCGGGGAAGTCCCAGATAGGTGCATAGTTTGAGAAGTACGGCAAACCTACTCTTTTCCTCATCTGTGACCAGGGTTTCGCCTGGGACATAAGGATTTTTAGCTTTACTTTTTTGAAGTATTTTTGGTCCCCAAATTTAAACATGAATCCGTTACTTGATAATGCAGCTCCAATCAACATGGCTTTAAACATTACGCCAGCAGCTGTATTAGATGGTGTCTTTAAGAGCATTCTGGAATGGGACAACTGAAAGGCCCATGCATAATACTGTAGGTCGGGCAAGGACAGTCCCTCCTTTTCCCTACTCCTCCTCAACTTCTTCCATGCCACTCTAGCTGATTTATAATTCCAAATAAAGGAATTTAACTCTCTCTGACACTTCTCCAAGATTTTACTTTCGAATGCCAGGGGGATGGTGTTAAAAATAAACGTATATTTAGGGAGGATAGACATCTTTAGCAGACTCACTCTGCCTAAGAGGGTCAATGGAAGATTGGACCATGATTTTAACAATTTCCTACACTCGTTATACACTCTTTCTAGATTGACTTGAGTGATGTTGCAGACATCTTGTACCACCCGGAAACCCAGATATCGCATTAAGTTGGTCACATCCAGCTGTAAGTTGGGGATGTTCCATGCCATGATGTCAGTTTTACTAGCATTTATCTCATACCCCGACATGCGACCAAACTCTTCGGCTCTCTTAATGACCGCTGGGAATGATGTCACTGGATCGTATGTTAGAATTAGAATGTCGTCTGCATAAAGTGCTACCCGTCTTTCCCACTCCCCAAATCTGAATGATGGAATATTTTCATCTCCCCTTAAAATTTCTGCAAATGGTTCGATGTACAGATTGAAGAGGAGAGGGGAGAGCGGGCAGCCCTGTCTTGTACCTCTCAAGATTTTAAAAGAGTCAGACAGTGTACCATTAATTAATAGCCGAGCTGTTGGAGCATTGTACATAAGTAATACAGTACGACAGAACTTCTCACCGAAGTTACACTTCTTCAGGACAGCACCTTGATAGGGCCAACTGACCCTATCAAAGGCTTTAGTCGCATCTAGAGTGAGTGTTGCCAACGGAAGGGAAAAGGTCGAGGCAATATCTATTGCCCCACGAGATCGTACGTCAGGTCAGATAGCTGACGTCCTTTGATAAATCCCTTCTGATCCTGATGTATGATTTCCCTCATTACTGAACCCAATCTAGATGACATAATGGAGGCAGAGATCTTATATTCGCTGTTCAGTAATGATATCGGGCGGTAAGACCCACATAAAGTTGGGTCTTTGCCTGGTTTAGGGATCAATACTATGGTAGCCTCACCCCAAGATCTTGAGGGGTCTTGTCCCTTCCTCAAAATTCCATTGAAGAGGGCTGTTAGTATGGGGGCAATGGCATCTCCAAGGGCGCGTTATAATTCACCTGGTAACCTATCAGGGCCTGCCGCCTTTCCATGCTTGAGTAACCTAATGGCTTTTCTTACCTCAGTCTCAGAAATTTCTATCTCAATCCCTTCGCTCTGTGTGGATGAAAGGGATGGTAGAGATATCTGATTTAACCATGAGTCCCTTGTCGACTGTTTATCGGGGGTGTCTTCCCTGTATATCTCCTCGAAGAACTCCCTGAAGGCAGTGCTTATCTCCTGATTAGAGGTCCTGACAGCGCTCTCGCCTTCAATATTGATTTCTCTAACGAAATGTTTCGCTTGGTCTGCCTTGACCTTCCAAGCTAAGATCTTTCCGGCTGCCTATCCAAATTCAAAATGAGAGATTTTACTCGCCTCCCATCTCTTCGTGACTCTCTCTTGTAATATATTCTCTAATTGATTTTTTAGGTCACGTATGTTTTTTTGGTCTTGTGGTGAACCGATTGACGCTCCGAGCCTCTGCTCAATCTTTTCTAGTTCCTGTTCAAGATTTTTAATCTTCATTCGATATATTTTGTGCCGGTGGGAGGATCTGTTTGTTATATATCCTCTCAGAAATACTTTCAGAGTCTCCCAAACCGTGTCAAGAGAAGTTGAATTTAAATTTGTATTCAAGAACAAACTTGTTTCATTCATCAAATATCTCACTTCCTCTTGATCTAACAGGATAGTAAGGTCGAATGACCAAGATGGGTGTTTGGTTTGAGCTGTAAGTTTTAAAGAGAATAAAAGAGCTGAATGATCCGATAGATGAGAGGGGATATAATTGATACCAATAAGGGAATTTTGGAGGCAGTAACTAAATAACGCAAAATAAATTCTCGACGTATGTTTGTATTTTAAGTTTCTATAGGATACCCCTTGTTTGTTGCCCGCCTTTTCTCTCCATAAATCTGCCAGGCCTAACTGTTCCATTATCCCCTTAAGGGACTGTCTGGATTTGGAAGGAATATGGCCTCTATAGTTAGTTGATTTGTCCAATTTTGGGTTTAATACAACATTGAAGTCCCCTGCCCATATTATTGGAACTGAAGAGGTCGTCAAATGGTTCCTTATTGTTTCTAAATAGGAGGAGTCATCGGTGTTAGGACCATAATATTCGACTAGATTACACACCCAACCATTAATGGACATATTCACCAAGAGCCATCTACCACTTTGATCTTCCTTGTATTGAAGGATATGAACCTTAGCAGATTTTTTGCATAGTAGGAGAATTCCTCTTATATTGGCATTATGATCGGTACTGATAAATTTGTCTATCCATCTCTGCTTTTTTAATATTATGTTGGCCTCACTTTTTAAAAGATGTGATTCTTGGATGACAACGATCTGCGCTGGGGAATCTCGTAAATATTGTAAAATACGCTCTCTTCTGCCCTGCACGCGCAGACCATTGACATTCCATTATAGAAATTGGACAGAGGTCATCTAACGTCTATCTCCATTTCCACTCCCCTGCACCTCGTAGTTCTTTTATTTCCCCGAAAATGGCAGTTTTCTCTACTTGGGCTAAAAACATGTCTTGAAAGGCCTGGCTCCTGAGGATTTTTTTGACTATTTATACTTTCCCCCCTCCCCCCACCCCCTCCACCCCACCCTTGGAGAACCCTCCCATACTTACTCCGACCTGATGTGAGGCCGGATTCGCGTCTTACAACGCCTTCTCCTCCTGCACCGCTAAGTGCCCTTCCTGCCCCCCTTGAATTACAAAGGCAATTTTTTATTTTATTTAACACTTTTCTTCTTTTTTTTCCCTCGTTTTAGTGACCATACCATTTCCTATGTGTTTTTTGTTTTAGTTTTTTCCTTTTTCCACCCTTAAAGCCCTTTTTTATTTTTTTATTTTTTTAAATTCTTTTTATACCTCGTTGGATGCAATGCTAAGAGAGATACAGTGGTACTAACCACTATCCACTAATGTGTATCACGACTATAGGTGAACGAAATGTGCACAAGAGCTCTATCTATTTGTTCCAGAGCTAAACTTTACCCTGGGAGTGATTACTGATGGATTCCAATAGTTCATCGGCCTCAAAAGGTGATCTAACGTTGTGCATTTTATTATTGTACATAACTCGCAAAAATGCAGGGAACCTCATCTGGACAGTTGCTCCGGCTGCCCTAAATTTATCCATCCTCTGACCTAATTCCCATTGCCCATCCAATGTGGGTTTGGAGAGGTCAGAACGTATTTCGAAGGAGAAATCAGGACCCTTTATTGATTTTAATTTTAGTGAAAGATTTAGGAGTTTTTCTTTCAAAGAGTACGTTAGGAAATTGATCAATATTTTCCTAGGTTTGGATCTGCCAGGGTTCAGCCGAAAGGGGTCACGGTGAATTCGCTGTATGTCTTTGTCAAGCTCCTCTGCTGACTCCTCGAAATTAAGAGAATCCTTCAATAGTTTGATTATGAAGGTCTTAAGCTCTCCATCTTCCTTCCCGTCAGGTATCCTCAGGATACGCAGGTTGTTCCGCCGCGAATAATTCTCTAGTGATTCCACTCTTTCTTTCATTGCGTCACCTTCCTTCCGTAAATTTTGGATTTTTAGCTCAGCTACTTCCAGGCTTGCCTTCATCACCCCTACAGAACCCTCCAGTATTTCTGTTCTTTCACTCAGTCCATCCACTTTCCTCTCCAACACCTCACAGGATGTCCGGATATCATTCTGGTCTGCCTTGGAAATCAGAAAGGGATTGAAACAGCGCATAAACACATTGATAAACTAAAGCAGGAAATAGCAGATTTAGAAAAACAAATCAGGGAGGACCAAACAGTGACTGATGCTGAGGAGTTTTTAAAAAAGTTAGAAACCCAGATAGCTGATTTTTTGAAGACCAATATATTGAAAAAAACCGATAAATTACAGAAAGATCTCAAATACTACTCAAAAGAACGAACATATCCTTATCTTAAAAAGGAGTTTTTTCAACAGGGTCAGGGACAAGCACAGTGGACTACTAAACACTTAACTTTTTCTGATACAGCGTCCACAAACTCAGACGATAGTGCACAGAGAGGCAGTAGCTCAAATCAAGGTTTTGGTAGAGGACAAGGTAGGGGTACTTTTTTACCGAGAGGCCAGGCCCCAGCACGAGGACGGACTCGATCAACCCGGAGGGGTTGGTACAGAAACCAATATACACCAGGGTACAGGCAAACGAGGAACAACTTTTACGAGTGGTAAACGAAATGAATTCAGGAAATGATACTAGGATTTCAAATCCAACCTTAGAGGTGGTACCTATATTTAATTTATCTAAACATGAATTGAATAGACAAGAATTAGAACTGCTAAGCTATGGACTATCTTACGTACCTACCAATAGGAATGATCACTTTACAACTATAATGGAAATCCAGAAATTCTTTCGCACTCTTCGTCTCAAACAGTTTTTCAATAAGACCCCAAGCAATAGTCAAGGTAATATAATAACATCTAACCAACGGAATGTTACAGGTCTCCGTTGTCCCTCGACTTTTTATCCGGCAAACAACTTAATGCCAAAGGAACTTCTAACTTTTGAAAATGTAGTGTTGTTAGAAATAGACCAACTCTTCAAAGAAAAAAAGAAATATGTGAGATACAATTTCACGAAAGAACAACATGAGACACTGGTTACACTGGTTACCCTGGCTAAACGGGAGGATATTTATATCAAACCTGCAGATAAGGGGGGCAGCATAATAGTGCAAGATAAGACTGATTACGATCAAGAGGCACTGCGTCAACTTAATAACCCTCTTCACTACACTAAATTAAGGGGTGACCCGACAGAGAAGATCAGGAAAGACATATTAACTGTTACAAAGACAGGTCTTGATGGGTTATGGCTAAGTCAGAGAGAATATGAATACTTAAATAAGAATGATTTTACAATTCCGGCATTTTATATACTGCCGAAAATCCATAAAAACGAACAAAACCCCCCCGGCAGACCTATTGTTGCAGGATGTGGGTCAATTTTACAACCCTTGGCCGAGTATGTAGATTTCTTTATTAAACCTTTCGTACCACTCACCCAATCATACACTAAAGACAGTATCAGTGTAATAAATGCTTTGGAAGGTGTTCTCTTTGACCCTTCGATAAACATTCTCGTTACAATGGATATTGAGAGTTTGTACTCCAATATCCCACAGAGGGAAGCAGTGGATATAATTGAAAAAATCCTAAATACACAGACTCGCCCTATGCAAGTACCAGTTGACTTTGTCATCCAATGTGCCAAAATAGCTCTCGAGTGCAACTATTTCCTGTTCAACGATGACTTTTATGGTCAAAGAAAGGGGGTGGCGATGGGAGCGATTTTCGCTCCCGACATAGCTAATCTGTATGTAGCAGATTTTGAGAATAAAAACATTCACAATAACAACCCATTTGGTACACACATTACTAAATACCTTAGGTATATAGATGATGTCTGTCTAATTTGGGAAGGAAGCGAGGATCATCTATTAACATTCCACAGATGGTTAAATGAACAAAATGACAACCTGAAATTTACTATTGAATATAGTAATAAAAGTATCAATTTTTTAGATTTAAACATTCTACATGACAATGGTAACCTGGTGGTAAATTTGTATACAAAACCCACAGCACGTAACACGCTTTTGAAGTATTCCAGCCACCATCCCAGGAACCTACGAGACAACCTCCCTTTTGGCCAGTTCTTGAGAATCAAGCGTAACTGTACCAAAAGGGAGGATTATTTCAGGGAGGCTAAGATTCTACAACAGAAACTGGTGGCCAGACAATATCCAAATAGATTGGTAAAAAGAGCTCTTAAACGAGCGTGGTACTATGACCGGTCATCACTTCTGGATCAAAGCAAACAAAAAGTGGAAGCAGAAAATACCATAGCATGTGTAACCACCTTTGGAACTGAATCTAATGAAATTAAAAAGATTGTCACAAGAAACTGGCACCTTATACAGAAAAGTGAATTACAGCTGAAATGTCCATATTTTGCGTTCAAAAGGGCTAGGAACTTACGTGACTTCCTGGTTAAAACATACAGAGAAACAAGGGCTAATACCATACACAGTCAATGGGGTTTGACACCTAGAGTGGGCCATTATCCATGTGGACAATGTGTAGCCTGTGATACAACTGCTGTGACCAAATCATGTACACTGAATGGTAAAGAATTCACGATGCGACATCATTCAAATTGTTTGACTAAGAACGTCATTTACTGTATATTATGTCCATGTAACTTAGCTTACATTGGGAAGACAACCCAAGAGGTGAAAAAAAGAATAACCCAGCACCAATCTAGGATTAGATGCAAAGTGTTGACAGCACCCATAGTAGAACACTATGTTGAAAAGTTACATGGTCCACAGGACATGAAATGGTTTGTGCTAGAGGTCATTAAGGGGTCAAAAAGAAGGACCAATGTAGATCGTCTGCTAACCATTAAAGAAAACAGATGGATATGGATGTGCAGGACGATGGTGCAGGGTCTGAACCAATATGTGGAATGGCACAATTTAGCGACCCTGTGATGATGTCCCTCATGTTATCAGGGCATGGTAATGTGTTATCTTTATTGTGGATGGTGGTTGTCTTGGACTGGTCCCTATTGTAAGGCCGACTTCCTTATCTACAATTGGTTTCAAATGAGACGTTAGCTGTATTAAATTGTATATATTTTAAGCACCTTTTACATATGCATCGGGTTTATAATAGTTGGTTTCACGTAATTGGAATTGCTGTGTAGCTGCACAGTGGAGGTTTTGAAAACCATTCAGCAATGGCCGCCTCATAAACCATAGCGTCGTCCTGATTCTGGGCATGCGCGGAGTGCGTGTCTTGGATGTAGTCTCTTCCGCTACCATTACGAGCTGGCTTGCGAAACGAGACGGAGTGAAATTGAATCCCGCTCGATGTTAAGTGTGGAAGTAAGTACTTACAGCGGCTCACTGGGATATTGCTAGTCTATCCAGGCACTGATAGAAACTCATGGAAGTTAATTCCCGATTTTGCACCCTAGATTGGAACCACACCTATCGAACATGGTAT
Source organism: Lissotriton vulgaris (assembly GCF_964263255.1). Classification (NCBI taxonomy): domain Eukaryota; kingdom Metazoa; phylum Chordata; class Amphibia; order Caudata; family Salamandridae; genus Lissotriton; species Lissotriton vulgaris. The sequence goes on along the minus strand of NW_028248244.1, from coordinate 45,239 downwards.
AAATATGAACAATCTATGAGCCGGTCTCAACTGTTTCTATCTGTTGGAGGAGGTAAGCGGAATGAATGTTTTATATGGTGAACAGTTAACATTGGACTACAGTTGGAGTAATATGTAGGCATATGCGCATAATGTGTATATTTAAGTGTGGATACTTGTTTGCACAGGAACACTTGACATTGGATGGTCTATGGCTAAGACTTCTCTATCAGTCTGTGAGGATTGAGGTTTTCTCTACGTGGAACATAGTGAGTAATGTCTTTTATGTGGAGTCACACTGGGTGTGGTGACGGTTAGTGTTAGCAGACAATCAACTATATTGGACATTAGGAACGGGGTCTAATATATTGTACATATTGTATATTTTTGTAGATATTTTGAGCAACATACAGTCCTGAGGATGGTCTTGGTGGAAATCGCTGTGTAAAGACCGAAACGTCGACGCCTGTATACTGTTAGGTTACAAATAAGAACCGTAACATTTATGTTTATAGACTGTTGCATGAGCTGACTGAGGCTTCAGGAGCACGATATGTATATATGTATATAATGCATACAGTACCAACAGTATAACACACTATCGAAAAGATATCGATTGTAATAGTGTGGTTTGTGTTGCCTTTCTTAATTTGTTGCAAATTATTTACTGTTTTCGTATATAACATATGATATAAAAGAAAAATGATGGTCACCATGGTTCCGATGTTTATTTGAACGAATGCACATATTGATGGCATATGAGAAATATTGACTAATATTTGAAATAATTCCTCAAGGTACCTTTTCTATATTGGAAATCAGAAAGTCATTTCGGATTTCTTCTCTCATTGAGGCTATTGAGGCTGCGAGGGCTTCCAGTGCACTCTCTGTGTGGGTGGGCCTCTCATTTTTGGCTCCTTCTACCTTAGCTCCCTCCTCTAGATTATGTGGACTTTCTTGGGGTATTGGGCCTTGCGCACACCTTACATTTTCTTCGACACTCGTTGGTGGGAGAGATAGAATGTCTGCCATATCTGAGGCTGGTGTAGGAGTTTTAAACTCGCTGTTGCTGATAAAATTATCCGAGATTGTAGTTATGGTCAGGAGAGGTGAAGGTGTAGGTATATTAATTCCCTTATCTGTATTTTTAGCCGATATCAGATCCAATACTTGAGGTAAAACTTTGAAATACGAACGCAGAGAGAGGGTGATCTTACCAGTGCTACTAGTCAGATTTAGGACTTTATCCCCCCCTTGAGGGCCACTTTTGCTATTTTTTTTGCTCTTTTTCCCCTTAATTGTAGTCCTTTGACTAAGCCTAGCTCTTTCTATAGCTGGGGTAGTAGATGTGGAGGGCTCTGCTGTTGCCACTTCTTCTGGAATGGGGGATTCTGGGATTTGTAGTTTTTTTCCCGCCCTCTGTTTCCTTCCTGTTTCTCACTCAAGCTCCTAGCACTCTTTATATTCGTTTTCCTAAGAATGGATTTTTTATCTTTAGTTTTGGCTGCCTCTGTGTCATCCGTATATTCACTAACCCCCACAGCTTCTCCTGTCTGCTCCAGTATCGTGGCAGAAGCACCGCCAACCCCACCAGCCCTGCACTCCAGTTTGGGTCTAATTTGCTTTCCCTCACCTTCTCCAGCTCCAGCTCCAGCTCCGAAATCACGAGCCTCCTCCAAGGGAGCCTGCCGCTGCCCCGCTCCCCCACCACAACCCAGCCTACCTCTCAGCAGTCCCCGAGCCGAGCGACCTAGGCGGAGCTCCACGGCTGCTCTCTGCCACCGGCTCCACAGAGGCGACGGGCTGATGGGGAGGGATTGAAGAGCAGCGTCCTCGCTCCAGCACATCGACGGGAAACCGCCCACACCACCGACAGAACAAAGGTAGAGATACTACGGAGGATCGAAACCGTCTCCGCTCCGCACAGCCCACAGGGTTATACAAACGAGCTTCAGAGATGCTCAAAGCCCCATTTCTCCGTAGTTTCACATTTCAGGGAGGCAGCAGCAGCAGCACCGCGGTGCTCAGAGAATTCGGCGTCTGACACGCGCGCCGCACTAGCCTGCGGCCGCCATGTTCTCCCAAACTCAATCATACATTTCTTTGGATGAGGTCAAAGGCACAGTTGTCTCTAAAAGAATAGACTTCATTCTGCTTAAAGTATCAATTCGAATAGAAGAGATATTCACATAAGGCCATATTGCCGCCTCCATGTCTGGGTTCCTGTTTGGATACAATACTTGCATACAGCAAACGACCCTGGAAGTAACAGTTACGAGATAGCATTCTCCTGGCACCATTCCACAACAGCTGTGGTCAGTTATTACAACATAGCTACCGTTGGAGAGTTGTCTGAAGAATGGTTCTATCTGTGTTGCAGGAGTGCCTTGCAGGTGACATGAAAGGTTATTTGAAGACCCTTCGCAGGCTCCATGCAAGTTAATACCTTGACACAGAAGTGTACCGCTTAGTGATTTTTTACAATTATTGCCACGAAGGAATACCTCCTTTTTCCCTTCACTATAACATTTGTGTGTGTAAGGTAAATCCCAGGTTTATTTGTCGCAACCTTTACCCAACCTTTCATACTGGCCTGCTGGTATATATTCTTGGAAATATTTAAACTGGAAAGTTGTTATTGGAATTGTAATTGTTCCGTGTATTATCCATTCAATGACAGATCTCTCTGACATTGTCAATGGTAATCTCTCAAGTTTTTCAATGCTCAGAATGGTATAATATGCTCCTTTTTGTGCCAAACTGATTTGTTTATCAGTAAGGTTAAAGATAGAAAATAATGACGTTATGTTTATTAGACGCCATGGCACGTAGCCTGAATGTAGGTTTTGCAACGTCCAGCCAAGCTGTACAATAGAACGTAATTGGGACTGACCATGTTCTAACATTAGCAAGTCTTGCTCTATTATTTATTTTTAGAGTTTTCTATAGCGCGAACTTGAACCGATTAGGTTATCAGAGCGCTTTACATAGCACCAGTTCCGTTACATGTTATCACAGCAGTTTACATAGAATCAGTTACGTTGCACATTTCAGGATCTTGAACCGATTAGGTTATCAAAGCGCTTTACATAAGACAGCATTCGATGTCCAGTGCCCTCCTCCGCCGTGTAGCGGGGGACCTCTTCCAGCCCTCCGAAGTCGTCGAGCTGTCGGGACTAGGCTCCTGGAACTTCAGCTGTCCCTTTACAACTAATTTGTTTGAAGCCATGACGGAAATCTCAATCCCAGCAGCAACCAAGTGAGCTCTCTGTCTCCAAGTTTCTCTCCGCGCTTGGTGATAGTCTAGTATTTTGGATTTAGGCGGCTCGCACTGGTCATGTCACGTGACAGACTTCAGGAAACCTCGTTGTTTTCGCAGGTGCGTCGCCAACTTGGGGACCCACACGTCGCCATCTTGGGGAGCCTGCGGTCATCCGGCTCGGTGGTTGTGAGGGTGCACAAGGTGGTGGAGGTGTTGGTGCGGTCACGCGTTGGCCATGGGGCGCTGCCCAGGCATGTTAAGAGCAGGCCCTATCTTCGCTCTGCGGTCACTGGCGGTCCAAAGCTTAGGTCCATTGGCGAGTTGCAAGGAGCACTAGGGGCCAGTTGTGCACCCCCCTGCCCAGATATGTTAGCGGGAGGCTCCGCTAGGAATCAGCGAGCAGCCAGCGACCCTACCTCCCGGGTTGTTGTCGTCGGGTGGGCACCTCCCGATAAGGCACTGCAAATGTCCGGTAGACCTGTCCGGGGCACTGCAAATGTCCGGTAGACCTGTCCGGGGCACCTCCCGATAAGGCACTGCAAATGTCCGGTACAATACTGTCCAGTGAATATATTCTGGAAGACAGAGTCGTTAACCCATTGTCCACAACAGAAAGTGATTTTTCCAAATGTATACGATCAATTTCTCGTATTTTTTCTGCTGTTTCAATTTGCATTACTTTCCAAGCTTCGTTGTATGCAGCGTATATACCGGCCACTATGAAACGTTTTTGACGCTGTTTGCGAGGTCCCATTATGAAATCTCGCAAGGGGGCCATATCTTCACGGGGCAGCTAGCGGAGCACACCTTACCTGCTGGATCGATTCCCTGGGCTGCACACGCTGTTGGTCTCCCTGCCGCCGTCTCGAACACCGCAGAACCGCCGCTGCAGGGGGAGACTACAGCTCCCAGGCATCAACACTGCACCGCCCACTTCTGCTCTGCAACGAGCCCGGAGGCGCTAAAACAACGGACGCTCCCTCGGTGGAGCGGGGGCCATATCTTCACGGGGCAGCTAGCGGAGCACACCTTACCTGCTGGATCTATTCCCTGGGCTGCACACGCTGTTGGTCTCCCTGCCGCTGTCTCGAACACCACAGAATGGCCACTGCAGGGAGAGACTACAGCTCCCAGGGATCAACACTGCACCGCCCACTTCCGCCCTGCAACGCGCCCGGAGGCGCTTAAACAACGGACGCTCCCTCGGTGGAGCGGGTGCCATATCTTCACGGGGCAGCTAGCGGAGCACACCTTACCTGCTGGATCTATTCCCTGGGCTGCACACGCTGTTGGTCTCCTTGCCGCCGTCTCGAACACCGCAGAACGGCTGCTGCAGGGGGAGACTACAGCTCCCAGGCATCAACACTGCACCGCCCACTTCCGCCCTGCAACGCGCCCGGAGGCGCTTACACAACGGACGCTCCCTCCGCGTCGCGGACGCGCGCGGGCGGCGCCGGGCGGAGCCCGGGCAGGGGGCGGGCCGTCTGTGGCCATCCGGGGCCGGAGGAGGCCAGGCCGAGCCACCTCTCTAACCTGCTAAGCATGGGTAAGCGAAAACTGATGGGTGTGGAGGGTTCTGGTACTAAAAATGCTAAAGTCCCACGTAAGGCTGACACCATCATCTCCTATCTAACTTCTGCAGTGGGGGCTATAAATGAAAAGATTGCAAACGCTGAAAAGGTTTTGGAACTAGAAAGGACAAATGGCACTACCAACAAGTCCTCTACCCCTCCTGTTCTGTCAGAGTCTCCACGTGAGCACACAATCCATGTTTCTGATATACCACAAGACATTGTCACTAATACATGTGCATCATCAACGGAGGAGGAGTTCAGCCGTAGGAATCCTTCCGATCCGGAACAGTTAAAACCCAAAAAATGCGTTCGCAAAACGAAACATTTGCAAGTAGATCAAGATCAAGGACAAATTAAAATTATGAATGCATTTTTGGGGGACAAACTGGAGGAATTGATCAATTCACGAATATAACTACTACTCGTGAGCATTGCTAAAGATATTGTGGATTCACTAAACACTTGTGTAGCTGGTTTATTAAAAAGGTGCGAAACTATAGACGTTTTTATAAAAGACTATCCATCGCACTCTCGGGAGGGGAACATCATCCCTAAGCTTGCACCCCCCATAGTTTTGGAGGCAATGGCATGTTCAGGACCAAGTACAATCACACCCGACACACGAGCAAAAACTAATGTTAAACATGTAGGTGATCTTATAAACCTGACCCATAGTAAAGAAAACACCCTCGCCTGTGCACTTGCTATTAATTCCATCACCCAGAAACATACAACATCTCAGTCAAACATCACTACAAATACTCATAAATCTAGTAATTTTAGGCTGCATCTCCCCCCCGATGCCACTCCTTTCGTAGCTGTATTAACCGGGATTCCACCCCTAGCACATGAGGCCACTGAGCCTACAGTGGAACTTCTAGGCAACACTAGAGAGTGGTGTAGACACTACTCTAGCGGGGATCACGACTTACCCACATCCATTAGTATGGTTAGGAGAGTGGGGTGGGTAGGTAAAGGCCCAAAGTCAATTCCAGGGGACTGCATCGTTGTGAATTTTGGTGAGAAAATGGCGCTGATAGATTGTTTTGGGACGGTTCTGAGATCACCAAAACGGGGGTCAGACCTTATCCTTTGGGTTTTTTCTATCCACCTTTAAATGCCCAGAACGGTAGGCGGCCTGTATCATTATCATACAGTCAACCCCAATCGGGAATACTTGCTCACGATGGAACTTCTAGACCTAGGGCATCTTGTACCCCACCTCAGCAACTTATCACATCATCAAAGGACCCCAAGAATAAGGTTAATACATCATGTGGGGGTATACCTCTATCAAATCGTTTTTTGCCACTTGTTGGGATGGATGACATTGATTGACAACCAAACCAATGTGGCAAAAAAGATGTGATCGCTGCTACATCACTCCCAAAAAACATATGTAGTATTCTGAGCAGGAACATAGCCGGTTTCAGATCCAAAAGCAAGGATGAAAGTTGGCTAGGCATGATTAGAGCCCATGAAATTCTAGCATTGCAAGAAACATGGGACACGGGAAATAGCCTGGCTGTGGATGGCTATACCCACTTTAGTATCCCAGCCGAACCTAGTACGGCTGGCAGAGCGAAGGGAGGATTAGCCACACTCATCTCATTAAATATGAAAGGTAGAGCAAAACAGATTGATTCTGGCTCTAGAAATTGCTTAGTTGTTGAACTAAAGATAACTAACTCCCCCACATTATTACTGATAAACTTTTATAATTCTCCAGTCAGTCATACCCCAAATGAGCATCTAGACTCTCTAGGAGAGTTCTTGAACAAGTATAGGGAGTCCAGTAAACATGAGTTTGAGGTCATACTCATGGGAGACTTTAATATTCACCCATGTAGTTTAGAGTGCCTTCGGGAAGATAGCGAAGGTCTTCCCCACTCGCTCCCGACGCATTTTGAACATACAAAACAGGGGGAGGCTTTGGAGCTTCTCCTGGCATCAATGAACCTCTAAGAATCTGGATGCTGCGAGACTGGGTATAGGTCGAACACATATGTAGGAAATAACACAGGCACGGTTATTGATTTTATTTTACTATCCACTTATGTTTTATCGCAGGCCATAAACTATAGGGTAGAACATTCTGTTTTTAGCGATCACAATCCCATAATCCTGGAGGTTGCCCGATGGGGACCATTAGGATGCATTGAGACGCAGGTTCCTTGTGCCACTGAGCAGGTCCCTAAAGACCAGAATCGGAGGCTAAAATGGGACAAAGTAATCCCAATGACCTTCCTACAAGACACCCTGGCTAAGGTTGAGGTAGAGGTGGGCATTTGCCTGGATAATATCGACCCGAATGTAACATTAATTGAGGCTTTTAACGTTATATGACATCAAGTTAATTCCGAGTTAACGGTTAAAATAAAACCAGGTTTGAGTTTGGGGCCAAAATGGTTTGACTCCAATTGCACAAAAGCTCACTCAGTTCTCCTTACAGCGTTAAAGGAAAAACCAAGGGTCAGAGCACTTATTGCATCCCTTAGAAAACAATATAAACAGGCCATCCAGGCCCGTAAATTAAAGATCAAAGACAAGGCCTGGAATGATTTATTATCGGTTGAGGCACAGCGGGAGAGCACCACATTTTGGTCAATTATAAACCATCCCTACTTCTCGGGCATAGAGAACCATGGTGTAGAATGTATTATTCCGGATGAACAGTGAGTGGCCCATTTTGGAAACATATATAGTCATCCAGCCTACACTACCGCACATGAGATAACGCCTCCGGGAAATGTAGTAATGGTCCAGGCTTTCAGGGCTGAGGAAGTGGAGAAAGCCATAAATGACACACTAAAGAATAAAGCCCCGGGCCCAGATGGGGTACCCGCCGATCTCTTCAAGTTTGCACCGACTATTTGGGCCAAAATCCTCAGGAACGTTTTTAACACCACAAGAGACCATAACTTTCCCGAGTCTTGGTCAAAATCTATAATTATCCCAATTTTCAAAAAAGGTCTGAGGGGAGATCCAGCCTGTTATAGGCCGATCTCGCTAATAGATTCTAGTGTAAAAATCCTGGGTAGAGTGTTATTGGGGAGACTGACCACTTGGCTTGATGGGAAAGGGATGTCAAATGCACAATATGGCTTCAGGGCAAACAGGAGCACACTGGATCAGTGTCTTTACCTCGAACTCCTTATAAATAAGTACTCGATTGCCAGCGGGGGGTCTCTGTACATGGCCTTTATGGACCTCTCCTCAGCTTTCGACCTTGTTAACAGGGCGAAGCTGTGGGGGGTCCTCTTGGACATGGGCTTTGATCCCCCATTGGTTAGCTACATAGCCGAACTTCACCGCAACCTTTCGGCCTTGGTTAGAGTCACCAAGGAGGGGAGGTGCACCTGTCACTTTAAATCAGAGAGGGGGGTTAGGCAAGGATGTATCCTAGCTCCCCTCCTCTTCACACTTTATATTAACGCCCTTGAGCCAGCTTTGGCGGACGCATCCTTGGATATCCCGCGTGCAGGAGAGACAAAGATTCCGGTCCTCCTGTACGCGGATGACGCCGTTCTTTTGGCACGTTCTGGGGTGGCCCTTAGCCGACTATTGGACTCTTTTGGTAATTTTATGGCCTCCCTAGACCTGAAAATTAACACTCAGAAATCGCAGATTATGATCACTGGAGTTGCAGGTAGGAAAAAGAGAACTAAAACTTTTTTCTGTACTGGGCAGGAGATAAAGAGAGTCCCATCCTTTCCATACTTAGGGGTCTTATTTGATGATGGAGGAACCTGGGGCCCTCAGCAACTTTAAAAAAGTAACGCTGTAGCAAGAGCGGCTGCAGCTTTGCTTGGATTTACAAAAAGGCTGGGAGCACGCCCCATGGAGGCTATCATAAAAGTATATAAAGCAAAATGTTTGTCTATAGCCTATTATGGCTCCGCTATCTGGGGTCACGTGAACCACGACAAGATTCAAAAGGTGGAAAATAAATTCATGAGATCGTTGCTTTCTGTTCCCAATTCCACCCCTATATACTCACTACACGCGGAACTGGGCTTGGGATACGTAACAGATGCATTAAAGTTAGCCCCAGTCACTTGCTGGCTAAAAACCTGGCTCAATAAGGAGATATCATTAAATCATATAATCCTTAAAGACTGTATAGCCTTGGATAGAGCCTTAAATATCCCGTGGGTGAGATATGTTAAGTTACAACTTACACAAGCGGGTCGTCCTGAGCTTTTTTTCTCCCCAGAACGTATTACAAAAGTGGATGTCAATACAGTAAAAAGAACCCTGGCTAATATGTATATATCAGAAAGGGAAGAAACTGAACTAAAGAAGCCACTTGTCAGAAAGAACTATACGCTAATGACTGTCCTGGGCATTGAACCATATCTTATTTTAGTAACCAGACCCCTTCATCGATTTCTCATAATCAGATTTCGTTTTAACGTTATTCACCTAATGCTTGGTCATTATCAAAATTGGGATACACCAGAGAACGCAAAACCCTGTGACTGTGATCATTTTTCTCTTCAGGACACGTTACATTTTATTATGTTCTGTGATCACTATACCACGATTAGGAAAAAATATTTGCTACTAATCATGCGCGAGGCAGGCTTTGCACAGGTCAGGCCAGCACTCATGTTCTTTCAACTCTTACCCACTGCAAGAGTAACATTTCACGTAGCAAATTTTTTAGTCGCAGGAGTCCGCATTAATAAGAATCGTCTAAACTCAAAGTCTATACCAACTAACACCTGATCATTTTTAGCATATATGATGTTTTTTATCACTTTTTATAACGTTTTATAACTTTTAGATACCTTCCATATGTATTAATTCTACGAAATATGGCTGTATGAATTTCTTAATTTTTTTAAATTTGTAACTAATAGATCAATGTACTGTGCTTGTAATGATGGAATGTATTATGTGTCCACCTTTTTTGATTTTTATTAATCGAATAAAGAAATTTGACTGACTGACTGACTGACTGAAATCTCGCAAGTCAGCACCTTCTTTAAGTAAAGTCAAGTGTTGCTTAATTTCAGCCAGTGTGGATTCCTCTAGCCACTCAAGGCATAATTTCCTTACACTGTATGTTGTAACTATCCCTGGATGTTGTCTCTGGGAATATCTTGGATCTGGCCTGGTCATTTTGAACCCCTGTCTTTTGTTCAGGAATCTATCTTGACAGTTGTTTGTGTCTGTGGGCCAGATTAACCATTTTTTCCAATCAGGATTTGTTCTGTTTTGGTGAAAAATATGGGATACGTCTATTCCCACATCAGTAGTACTATTGCCATCAGGTATGGGCTTCGGAATAGATGGTTTATTTAAGTCTTTTATCTTAGCTAAACCAAGACAAGTAGTTTGTTGAATGGTATCATTCAGGAATATTATTTGTTCTTGGATCATGTAGGCTCTAAATGATTCTAGACCTTGTACCTGCCAGTCTTTTGTTCCCCAGATGGTTTTTGTTTCAATGTTGTTTTTCCAAAATTCAAAACCAAATGTTGACATTTTGTCATAACATTTTTCAGAATAAATCAGTTTAGTATTTGTCAACATTGTTTTCATCCCTGTCTTATTTAACATTTTAAAATAAAACGTTTCTGGATCACTGTTGTTAAACCCTGAGAAGTATGGAAATTTCTCTAAAAATTTCTTTGAGCTTCCTTTTGGAGGAGTTGGACAATGTTCCCATTGATTATAAGTAAAAACATTTCTCGGTTGCGCGAATTTATGCAAATAGTGATGACCATAGTGATTGTAACAGTATAATTCTTCATAATTTGATGAACCCTGTAAATAATCATGTTCTGTAAATTTAGCTGACATTACTAAATCTGACATCATATTATTAATATTTTCAAAATCCCAATCATCAGAAAAAGAACTTGGTATCACAAAATCACTTAAGGAAATCTTAAACTGGTGTGGATACTTCAAGAGCTCAATCGGGCCATAAATATCATAGTCAGTTCTGTCCCATGCAATACCCCCAGGTATTGGGTTGGCTGTGATGTTTACTGATGATAGTTCCCTTTTCTCAATGTGAGAGGATCTGTGAGACTTTAAGACCAAGTTGATGTTCTGACTTGCTGTGTCCATTGTACTATATTTTCCATCAATGAATCTACCCAAACATAAAACCATGATGAGCCAAAGCAGGAGGAAGAGTACACCTAACACAATCCAAAATTCAATCCATGGTGAAATCAGATATGTTTCTTTTAGATAGTGAAACAGCTCGGTCATTTTTTCTTTGAAAGTTTTTGTTGCTGGCTTGTCTCCATGTTCACTTGGATCATCGGAAAAGTCATCAAAGTTGATAAAATAGCCAGATGCAGTTCTGTCAATTGGTGGGATCGCTTCCGGATTTCCATTGACCTTTGCATTTTCTTTTGTTACATTTGTACATTCTGATGCTACATTAGTAGATTGGTGTATCATCACGAATTGTTACTATTTGGGTTTCAAGAGGCACAAGTTCCATGGCTTTGTTGCATAGTCCCTTTTTATTTACTGCAGGTTTATCGAATGTGATTAGTCTTTCAGTTTGAACCTCTTGGATTGTAGCAAAGTTTGGTCTTCTGCTATTTCTTGGTAGTCCACTGGGCCTGCTATTTATTATCGGCCACATGTTTGTGGTTTCACCAAATCGATGGAAACAATGTTTTCCTTTTTACCAGCAAGTGGCGGTAGTACTACTGATCTTGTTCCGCTGACAGCTAAGACAGGTACTGCTTTTCTGTAAGAAGGCCAAAATTCCTTCTTCACCGCAATCTTTTCCCTGGCCAGATCCCCAATCTTTGCAATCTAGACAGGTCTTGCTGGGACAGGTGGTTCTTCAGTGGTTGTTGGCTTACTCTTTATGTTGCTTAGACTCTTTCTTGTTTCATTCAAGGCCTGTAAAACAGCCTAACGATCTTTGATATCAAAAGTTTTTTCATCTACCACTGAAGTTTGATGATCCAGATCCTGGGTAATCATTCTAGTACCAAACAAAAGTTTGCATGGACTGATACCTCCTAGAGAGTTTCTTGGCATGTTATTAAGACTATGTTGGACACTTATTAAATGTTTGACCCACCCATCACCCGAACCTAATACCCTCGCCGTTATAGATTGCTTTATGTCACGGTTTTTTCTTTCCACTACCGCATTTCCCTCAGGATGGAAGGGAGAAGAGTACCGCAATGCAATGCCCATGCTGGTCATTGCCTCTTTGTAAGCTCGAGAGCTAAACGCAGGACCCTGGCCAGAATGTAGCATGCCAACTGCGTATGTGCCGATAAAGACTCGCAAATCTTTTATAACAGTTCTGGCGTCAGCCGAGCGCTGGGTTCTACCTTTTTAAGTGAATTCAGTCTTAATAATTATGGAGACTGTTGGACAGGCCTCGTGGCAGGCCCGACCCCTCCCCGCATGGCGGGTCACAGACTACTGCTACCCCTGTTCCCCGAACAAGAACAACACCTGCAACCCGCCGGGTCAACCCCCAGCTCTTCCCCGACGGAACCCCGGCTCATAACCATAACATTCTCGGCTGGCCCGGGTCCCTCCCCGAACCACCGGCCCGGCCCAGCCGCCATCTTGGACCCGCCACGACCAGGCCTCGTGGCCACGGGTCGACCTCAGCCTCAGGCCCAGCCAAGCCCCGACATCGAGGCGCCCCCATCCACCCAGGGGGTAAAGAGACCACTTGGCGAGTCAATGGAAGAAGGAGTGTCGATGGCTCCCCTCCGCCAGGTTTCGATCGCCCCCAGCCTCCCTGGGCTCTGGCTCCACCCCCCTGCTGGGTGTCTGGACTCCCTCATCCCGGACCCCCCGACCTCCAAGTGCGAGGGTCCGGACATCAAAGGGCGCCAGACCTATAACTGGGGTAGCGCCAGAGCAGGAAACCAGTTGTATCCTGTAGTCGAGAGACACCGAGACAAACTCATCCTTTGAGGCCTGCTGGCGCTGCCGCAGCCCCTCTTCGTGAACCATCTTTGAAGGCCTGATGGCGCTGCCGCGGCTCATCCTCTTCGTGAACCATCTTTGAAGGCCTGCTGGCGCTGCCGCGGCTCATCCTCATCGTGAACTATCTATGAAGGCCTGCTGGCGCTGCCGCGGCTCATCCTCAACGTGAACCATCTTTGAAGGCCTGCTGGCGCTGCCGCGGCTCATCCTCAACGTGAACCATCTTTGAAGGCCTGCTGGCGCTGCCGCGGCTCATCCTCCTCGTGAACCATCTTGAAGGCCTGCTGGCGCTGTCGTGGCCCCTACTTGCGAACCCTCCAGCTCGAGGATTGTGAGCTATACACCCGCTACCCCTGTACCGTACCGGTACTGAGACTGTCCCGCTACCCCCTTTCCCAAGAGACTAGAATTGACGGGATCATCGTATCCTGGTCCTGCTGTATCGTCAAGTTAACCTGCCTACGATTACCGCTAAAAGTGTACAGAACCTATCTTTGTGTGGCGTCCATCTGTGGGGGGAGTGGTTGCTCGTCCGTACGATTGAAGGAGAGGGCCCTCGCCAGGAGGCCTCTCCCCCTTGCTCGGCCGACCCTCCGGGTCCCCGTCTAACATTGGTGGCCAGCGGAGCGATCCGAGCCGACGCATAATCGTACGGAGAGTAACTCGCCCCACGACGCACAGCAACAATGACGACGAAAGAAATGGGAACAACCGCAAAATTCCAGATGGAACGGCTGGAAGAATACAGCCACAAGGAATTAAAACAATTCTGCATAGACTTGGGCATCGCTACCACGGGATTGAGCACCAAAGATGACCTCAAGCACGCCTTGGAGTCGTGGGTGGAGACAGGAGCGCCCCCACCCCAAAACGAAAGCATTGAGGCCCCAGAAACAATTACCACCCCCGTAGAAGAAAGAAGAGCGGGCCTCTCGTCCGAGGAGGCCCGAGAACGGGAGAGGAGCCGGCTCCACGAGTTGGAACTGGCTCGACTCCGCTTAGATGGAGAAATAAAACTGGCAGAACAAAAGATAACCCTCGAACACTTACGGCTCCGGGAAGAACGAGAAGAGAAAAAGAGCCAGAGGGAGCTGGAAGAGAAGAAACTAGCGTACGAGCACGAGCGCAATTTAAAAGAGCTAGAAATTCGACGACAAAACAGGGACCTCGGCGTCCCCGAGAACCAGAGCTCCGCTCCCCTTACAAACACCAAGGTCCACATTCCCAAAGACGTCGTCCGAGAATACTCCCGGAACGACGATATCCAGCAATGGTTCAAGGCCTACGAGGTAGCCATGATCTCCCACCGAATTCCGCGAAAAGACTGGGGAGCCGGGTTGTGGGGGAGATTCGTCAACGAAGGAAGAGATGCCCTGCTACAACTCCCCGACGCCGAGATGACCTCCTACGAACACATGAAGGCTGCCCTTCTCACTCGCTATGGGCTCACCCCCGAGATGTACCGGCAGCGATTTCGAGACTGTAAAAGAATCCCCGGTACCACCTGGGTGGAATATGTGAACTTTTTTAGCCGAGCCTTACAGGGATGGATCAAAGGCAGCCAGGTCACCACCTACGAACAATTATTCGACCTCATCGTGTGGGAGCACCTCTCCAATAATTGCTTTGTGGAACTAAGGCAGCACCTCCTTGATAGCAAGCTGACCGAACCCCGGAAACTCGCCATCGAAGCGGATCGATGGGAGAGCACCCGGATCCCCCGGAGTTGGCCGGGCGAACAAAACAGAGCCTCCCAAGGGCCCCACCGTCCACGAGGGGGAGGAGGAGGACAGGGTCGGGGCCGGGACACCGTCACGGTGCCCCCCACTAGCAACCCCCCGTCCCCTGCCAGAAGAGGAAGCCCTCCAAAGTGACCAGGATTCCGCTCCAACCTGGTCTGCCACAAATGCCAGCGGCCCGGTGAGGTTCCGTGAGAATTGTGATGACGTTTTTACTTGTTCGAAAATGGACGAGTTTGGTATCTATGAACCACAAATGACGAGCTTAGTGGGTGTACGCGTTTTCGCTACACTACTTTGCACCGTTTGTCTTATTCGTGGGTTTCTTCATCTGAACCCACGGGTTCCATTTTAGATACGGCATCCATTTTGTTTCTTGCCCTCAAGTAGCCAGCGAACGGACACTGTCCGCTTCGTGACCCTGGGATTCCTAAGCTCTTTCGGAAGACACATGTTTCTTTGAGGGTGTCTTTATGACGAGGGGGATGACACAGCAAAGGCAGATGGCTCCGCTCGAGGCTCATTTTGCCGTGCCGGTCTATTGTTTCATCCGTGCATGCATTAGGCACGAATCTTTTGATCCTACAACCATGTTTCCGATATTGCCCCCTACACTCTTTTTCAATCTGTTGTCTGTTTTCTGTCTTCCTTGCACCTGTTTCTGTCTCTTCTTTTAGCTCGTTTACAGCCTAAATGGAATGTGCCTAATGGTGGGATAACGTGCTTTTACAGTTGGGAACCGGCGATGTTACTGTAATTATGTTCCGGGCTTCTGAATCATGAATGCGACCCTTTTGAAGTTTACTGTGGGAACTGAGTTGTAACCTTTTGTTCGCCATGTTGTGCTATGGCGAAAAGGTGTATTAAAAGGAGCGATCCACGTTTGCAATTTGAAGCAGTCTCTCAGAACATACACTCTGTGTACTTCTTGCGATCTCTGTATCCCTGCAGTAAATAAATGCTGAATCTTTGACGCCGAAGGAAGTGTCCCGTATCTCTGTGATTTGTACGCCGGAACAGGTAACCCACGAAGGTTTCAGGTGTTGTCCCCTGGCACCGCTGGGCCTTAGAATAGCCCAGTCCTTCAGTTGGCGCCCAACGTGGGGCGACATCAGCGGTACCGGTCCAAAGCCTGACGATCGTGAGGAACTTCGTGTGAAATCTCCGAGGGAAGGTGCACCCCGCTTCATCGATCCTCTTGTCGAAATAAGTGGTCCGAAGACTTTTCCCGCGAAGATTCCCGCCTCCTGCCGGCTGCGACGTACTGATGCCCTGACTGTCGACCTGTTTTGGCGCCTGGCGTAGACCTTTGTACAGCGAGACGATAGACTGGCCTTCCTGGTGACGCCATTGTTCTTTCAGTTAAGTATTTGTGGGTCGCTCCCAGTCCTTAGTTGTTGGTTCCTTTTTTTGGGACATCTGCTTTGTTGTTGAAACTTGGTTGTATGCATGGTTCCATTGCATTTGTGGTTCTTAGTTGTTGGTTCTTAGTTGTTGGGTTTTATTTGACGATTGCAATTGCCAAAAACCGAGGGTCCTGCATTTTTGCGAGGACATCATAATTCGATAACCCTTGAAGTTTGTAAACTCGGTTAGTGTGCACGATGCCTGGCCGTAGTACTTTGTTTGGTTTCCTTAAATGTTGTGGTACGGATTCCTGGTTGGAGGACTCATGTCCGATACCTCCAGTTGGAACTCCAATTTATGAGCTCCATAGTCGCCACGGAGTAGGTCCTATCGTATATAATGAATATTGGATCCGTTACACTAAAGATGATGGTGTCCTTAGTTGGCCACCCCATGGTAGTTTCAAAACTGCAATTTTACATAATCTTGAAGCTAAATTGTTTAAAAAGAAAGCTAGGCCGGCCATGTTTGATTCCTTTCGGTTATGGCGCAAAGAGGCCAAGCAGAAAGAAATCAAACAGATTAAGAAAAATAAGAGAGAAGGTATCATTACGGTGATGAGAAATGCAGAGCAGTTTCAGCGAGACAAAGACGAGAAGGAAAAGGAAGTTTTTGCTAGACTGCAACATATGGCGGTGGATAAATGTTATCCGGTTTTACCGTCGAGTTCTGATAAGAAGGGAGAAGAAGCGGTAGAGGACCCTTTGCTGTCCTATCTACTGAAATCACCACCTCCATATGCACAGGATACTACAGCCCCTGTGGTTCCTTCTGTCCCTCAACCTGTTGTTCCGGCGGCTGCTGGTCAGCCTGCCGTTGGTCCTGTCCTTCCGAATCCCCTTGTTCCTCAAGTTGTTCCTGCTCCCTTACCTGCCCTTCTGCCTACTGCTCCACTGCCTATACCTTCTCAGTCTATTGTTCCTGCTACTTCTGCTATCTTGGCTACTCCTACTGCTCCAACGTTCGGTCCTCATGTTGTTGCCCCTGTACTCCTCTCCTCTTCTCCTTCTGTTCGTAGTCGCGTACCTAATGCTGTGGCTAATCTTTACTCTCCGCTGTTCGGACCGATACTTGGGTCCGATGTTTCTGATGTTTCTCAGAGACGGAGTCAAATTCCTGGTGGTAGGGAGAGTGAGACGTTAGTGAAAATGACGCGTAAATGCATTAGCCATCCTGCTAAGTACACCCCGCGTATAGTTTTCGACACATTCTCTCAGTTTAATGAGCCCACACAAAGATTCGTGTTTGAGGAATTGTGCAAATCCTTAAGAGAGGAGTGGGATAATGATGAGGTAGACAATGTACCGCCCGAAATGACTGAACTCCAGAATCAGTTTTCGAACGGTATGATTGTGGGTGGTAATGTTCGACGTGCTTTAGAGCGTCTCTTATCCTTTCGATCTACAGTACAACCTCGAGTATTGTTTAACGACGACACTGAGGAGTGGATGGCACAACCTGGTCAGTATCCTATGCGGGAAGTTCCTCCAGTTTGGATGCCAGGTGATGCTACTGTTAATCCTCCAATTTTACCACACTTCCAGAGAGTTTGGATACACCTCCCATGGAAGCGGTCGGAAGTTTTGCAGGTGAAACAATCTTTGCCTGATCCGCGGAAAAATCCGGCAGGTTATTATAAGGAGTTATCCCAACTTGTGGATGCTACTATTATGAACCTCGCCGATATTGACATGTTGTTTGGTAACGTAGTACCACAACCGATTTGGGCAAAAATCCGTCAAGAGAATCACGTAGCTGAGTTAGGTGGTGATTGGGCTGCTCTTGCGGCGGCTGACGGACGACAAGTTGGTGGGGCTAAGCCTGAACAGATCATTACGGATCTACCCCAGAGGATCATTACACTTATGAAAACACTTATGCCACCAATGAGACTTAACTGGGATAAATTGTCTGCGTGCAAGCAAAAGAAAGACGAGAGTGTCTCCGATTTCTTTACTAGATTTGAGGAGGCATTTATTGATCACAGTGGTCAGGATATGAGCACTGAGGGAGGTCAGCGACTGTTTGTTGACAAATTTGTGTCAAATTTGTTGCCTGAACTAAGCAACAAACTGAAAAATTCCGAAAGTTCGTGGGCTGTTTCTACCACTGCACAAATATTAGCCACTGCTCAATATTATGAAAATAGAGAAAAGGAAGAAAGTGATTGTGTAGATAAGAAAACGAAGGAGCTTAAAACGAAGGTTTTGTTGCAGCAAGCGTATCCTCCGCGCTCGAATCAAAGTGATTCGCAACAGCAAAATTGATCACAATCACAGTCTTCTAGGACGCAGTCGCGTACTGACTCCTCTATACCAAGATCTATGCTTGGGTATAATCAATGTGCATATTGTAGGGGTGAGGGTCATTTGAAGTTTAATTGTCCTGTTTTACGTGACCGCAATAATGGCGTTTCGGCCCGAGGCGGTCGTAGTGGTCCTCAGCAGGCATCTCGAGGTATAGGCCGTGGTACGTCTCAAAATCAGAATGAGCGTTCTACGTCCTCATCGGACTCGAACAATTGTTTTGATCAGCGCGATTTGTCGTCCGGTAGATCAGCACAGTATCATGTAGACGACTATTACGTCGAGCATGACATCGATACGAACGGTAATTACTAGGACAGCCATAGACAAAGAGAGGGAGTAGTATCAGTTCCGGTTGATCAGAGAGGGCCTTACGTCGCAGTTGCCACATCGGGCGTAGTTGAGCCTTTTCTGTTGGACACTGGTGCAACGAAAAGTTCCATCATGCATTCGAAACTCCCTGGCGCACCTTTGTCTGGCCTAACGAATGTTTCCGTTGGATTCTCTGGCGCCCCAGTTAGCAATCCAGTTTCTAGCCCTTTGCCCCTTACAATTGGGCCGTGTGAGCTAGAAGCTCCTTTGATTTTGACTACTGGTTGTGGTGAGAATCTTTTGGGCCTGGATTTGTTGAAACGGTTATATGCGACTTTGTATTGTTCTCCTGCGGGAGTGGAGCTTACATTGGGTCAGAGAGTGATCTCTCCTATCTATTTGTCAACGGATAAGCTCCCACCGGAATTGAGTTCTCTTCCTGAGTCTTTGTGGGCAACAGGTCCCAATGATGTGGGCCTGTTGGACATATCACCTTATGTTGTTCAATTGAAATCGAATGTGCGATTACCACGTATTCCCCAATATCGTATCTCTCTTGATGGTGAGCGAGCGCTATTAGCGATCATTTATGATTTAATCAAAAAGGATGTTATCGAGGAAACTCGGGGAAATGTGTGTAATAGTCCTGTGTTACCTATTTTAAAACGAACTGATCCATCCAAACCCCCAGTGTACCGTTTTGTCATTGATTTGAGAGAGGTAAATAAAATTGTGATTCCACAATTTCCTGTGGTGCCTGACATTACAGCTTTGCTGACTCTGATTCCGGCCTCTGCTTGTTGGTTCTCGGTAATCGACCTGAAGAATGCTTTCTTTAGCATTCCGATTGCTGAGGAAAGCAGAGATCTATTCGGCTTCTCATTAGGTGGTCGCAGCTTCAGGTTTAAACGCGCTCCTCAGGGTTACTGTGAGAGTCCATCGATTTACAGTCAAGCCCTCAAGAGTCAACTTGATGCATTTATGTTACCGGCTGGTGCGGCCCTGATTCAGTACGTCGACGATCTGTTAGTGGCTGCTGATACTAAGCAGATTTGTAAAACTGCTACAGTATCGTTGTTACAGCATCTATGTGACTTGCATCACAAGGTGTCACCTTCTAAGCTACAGTATTGTTGTCAAGAAGTAACCTACCTAGGTCACTTATTGTCAAAGGAGGGAAGAAGGTTGACCCCAGAAAGAATTGCAGCGATTGCTCGAATGACTGTGCCAGCAACTCAGAGAGATGTGCGTGCCTTTCTAGGTATCACGTCATACTGCAGGCAATGGATTCCAAATTTTTCATTGCTAGCGAAGCCATTGTTAGCTCTCACGTGCAAGGATGTTCCGACTCCTTTGCCATGGACTGAAGAGTGTCAGAAAAGTTTTTCTGAATTACGTGATGCGTTGTGTTCGGCTCCTGTGTTGGGTACTCCTGATTACAGTAAACCGTTTACATTATACGTTCACGAGAGGGAAGGTTGCGTGTTAAGTGTCTTGACGCAGCAATTTGGCGGTAAGCAGCGTCCATGTGCATATTTTTCCTCGACCTTGGACCCAGTAGCTAGAGCATTGCCGAGTTGTCTAAGAGCGGCAGCTGCGGTGTCCATCCGGCAATCCGCAGGCCTGGTCATGGATAATATGCTTACGGTGATGGTTCCGCATGCAGTTGACACTCTCTTGAATCGAACAAAAACTCAACATTTGACGAGCGCAAGGTTGTCTGGTTATGAGTTGACGCTTTTGGCAAGTCATATACAGATTAAGCGTTGTAATGTGCTGAACCCGGCGACATTGTTGCCGACTAATATGGAATCAGATGATGTACCACCACAGGATTGTTATTTAAGAACTGAAGAAGAAACGAAGGGTCGTGTTGACCTAAAAAACACTCCATTGGCAGATCCTGATGGTACTTTGTATGTTGATGGTTCATGCTTTAAGTTGCCGAATGGTGATGTGACGACTGCGTATGCTGTAGTGACGTTGAGTACGGTTGTGGAAACTGCGAGATTGAGTCAGAATTCGGCACAAGCGGCAGAGTTGATTGCATTAACGAGAGCGTGTGTTTTGTCTAAAGGAAAGCGAGTGAATGTGTTTACTGATAGTCAATATGCATTTGGCGTTGCTCATAGCTTTGGTCGATTGTGGAGAGAAAGAGGATTTATGACATCGCATGGTACGAAGATCCAACACGGACAGCTCGTGAACGATCTTTTGGACGCACTTACATTGCCTAAGCAGGTGGCAATCATTAAATGCAGCGCGCACCGAAAGGTTACGGATGATGTTGGTCGTGGTAATGCGTTTGCGGATGAGATTGCTAAAGAGACAGCTAAGAATCTTGCAACCCGAATGTACGTTACGAGTTCAGTGAGGTGGCCGGTGGAGACTGGTATGTGTGAGGACACTGTTGAAAGTGTTAAAGCGATTCAGAATGAGGCCACCGAAACTGAAAAGACTAAGTGGAAAGAAAGCACGGGAAAGTTAGACACGCATGGATGTTGGGTTGATTTGTCGGAATGTCAGAGGTGGATGTTACCGGATGCATATGTGCTAGCCGTTGTGACTATGGCTCACGGCTTGTCGCATATTAGCGCGAAAGGTATATGTAAGTTGTTGTCTCCTGTATGGAAGAATGATGGGATTGCTAAGTGTGCTGAGAGAGTTGTTAAGAACTGTATGGTATGTTTGATGTATAATCCTGGCAAGGGCACCCCCACTCCACCTGGTCATTTTGCTCCTCCTACATGTCCCTTTGAGGTTATCCAATTGGACTTCATCCATATGGAGAGATGCAATAACCTGAAATACGTTTTGGTTGTGGTTTGCGCGCTCTCCAGATGGATTGAGGCCTATCCTCTTAAGGATAATACTGCCCTGTCCACAGCAAAAGTCCTACTGAAGGAATACTTTACTCGGTATGGAATGCCACAGATTGTATGGTCAGATAACGGAAGTGAGTTTGTGGGAAGCGTGATGAAGAGTGTGTGTAAGGGCCTTGGAATTCGACAGAAGTTCCATAGCGCCAATCATCCTCAATCAGCGGGTTTAGTGGAAGGGTACAATGGTACTCTGAAACTGAAACTTGCCAAAATTCAAGCCACGACTGGTCTGTCATGGCCTGATGCATTGCCTCTGGCTCTCTTATCGACCAGGGCGACTGTGCACTCTCGAGTAGGGCTTAGCCCATATGAGATTGTGTTCGGCCGTCCTGCGAACATTTGGGGAGTCCAGAGGCCTAAGAATTTTGACAGTCTTGAATACCCAATGTTGATTGACTATCTTTATGATTTGACTGCTAAATTGAGGTTAATTCATCAACAGGTCTTTGAAGCTCTACTGGCACAGACAGAGGGTCCTGGACATCGGCTCCAACCGGGTGACTGGGTAGTCACCCGCAATTTTGGGAGAAAGCGTAATCTGGAGCCAAGATTTGTGGGTCCCTTCCAAGTTCTGCTGGCGACAAGGACTGCAGTTCAGTTGGAAGGTAGAAAGAACTGGGTGCATGCCACCCACACCAAGAAAGTCCCGATCCCTTTGCCAGCAGATAACTGGGTCCGAACTGGAATTGCCGAAACGGAAACAGAGACCCCTCTACGTTTTGTGCCGTTTAGTGATGCTCAACCTGTAGGAAACGATTCAGCGCAGCCAGATACATTTGTTGAATCGTCAGCATTGGAGAATTCAAGGTCTGAACTGTCATCAGAACGATCGAATACTGTTTTGCCATCTGAACAATTATTTGAAGAGCAGACTCGACCTGGAATAAGTCGATATTTTCTTCGTTCACGTGACAAAGACTAATAAAAAATCCCTTTTTGTTTTTTTGAATTCATATTACCCCCCTTACTGTTGCCACGAACATTATGAACAATTGCATCCTCTATTAATTTTTGAGTTCTTTTTCACGTGTGTTCCTCTTTTTCTACAGCTAGGAGATTTGTATTAAAATTGAATGTTTGATTAAGAAAAACCTTTCATCCGGGTTGACCGTAGGGCCGTGCGGGTACTTCCTTCTGTTTAGCAGGTTCCTGACACTAGGCCGGTTACTTTTGTCGGTTCCTGGGAACTCCTGGGAATTGATAATCGCTACTCAGAACGAAGTGCGTCAAGAACGTTACGGACGGTTTTTAGAGGATGGATTTCTCTAAGCTGTCGGAAGTAGAGAGGATGTCGGCGCAAAGGTCCAAGCTGCATAAGGTTGTCCGAACAAAATGTTTCCTGTTTCAGTTATTCCTGCTATTCCTGACTGTTTCCATGTTACTAGCGGGTGGAGTGTATTTTGGAGTACAGTCGTTATTGCCTTCTACTTCACCTACTTCTCCTTCACCTGATTTGAATTCTGTTTCCACTGTTTCTTCACATTCCTTTCATCTTCTGCCCCAACATGAACAGGTTAGACGTGCGGAATTCATGAACAACTCCTTTGTTCAGCTCCTACATCAGCATCAGTTGGTGATGAATACTACTAACTGTTGGGTGTGTGGGTTAATGCCACATACCATGGATAGGGGTATTCCGTATTTGGTTCTTCCTTACAGCTCCCAGGGGTCGGCTCGGGCATTCCAAACTATGTTCCGTAGTGCACTAGATTCCTACCCCCATCGAGAGCCACGCTCTGCAAATCTTGGTCCCGGTCCGTACCACAAGACTTTGGCAATAGCGATTGCTGACTTAGATAGAGATATTTTTGATGCATCGCTTATTCCAGAGGAAGAGATGCGAGCATACAAGGATCTGAGTGAGGCTGAATATAGTATGTCAGTGGGTGATAGCTTAAAAGCTCGTCTCCGATCTGGATCGTACCCCACCTCGGAAATTTCTGCTTGAAAGGTCTTGGTTATAATCCGAGAGCTCAGCTTGGGAAGAGTGCTTGTACTGAGACGTACGTTTTACCGATGCTCTCTTCCCCTGTCCTTTTAACTGCCAAGGGTACCTACTTTGTATGTTATGATCGCGCTTATACGTGGTTGCCCCGTGATTTTTCGGGCACCTGTTATATTGCGAATCTTTTGCCACCGACTTTTACAGTTGCCTCGGACTATCACAAGACTAGAGTTGTGAGAGGCGTTATTAGCAAGGAGGACACCGCCGGTCAAGAAGCAGGAGACTTCTTCAAGGGTTTCCTGCAGTTTTGGGGACCTATGATTAATAGTAGGAACCTGAGACAGTTGACTCGTGTGGTAGAATCAACTGCTAACATAACTGCTAGTGCTCTTGGTAATTTGACGGCAGAGCTTCAGGCGGATAGACTTATGACGTTGCAGAACCGTATGGTTTTAGACGTTGTACTTGCAGATAGAGGTGGTGTGTGCAAGGTGATCCATTTGAGTTGCTGTATTTTAATTCCTGATAACGCTCCGACTGTATATCAAGCCATCTCGAAGTTGCATAAGATCTCCGAGTCCATATACGTGGACGTAGGTGATTGGACGCTACTAGGATGGTTTTGGGGCCTGATGTCGACTTGGGGTTGGAAGATTCTGATGATCGTAGGGGTTGTTGTGGCATTCCTGTTCACGTGTTGTCTTTGCGTGCAGTGTGGTCCTGCCTTATGTGGTCTCTGTGCTACAACGTGTATAAGGCGGCCATCTGTTACCAAAGAAGCATTGATGGATAGAATAATGTTGCAGCAACATCTGAACGATCTGATGAATATCGAGATCGATTCCGATATCGACTAGTGCTTGCCTACATGAGGGCAAAAGGAGCGTCTGGGGTTCCGTGAGAATCGTGATGACGTTTTTACTTGTTCGAAAATGGACGAGTTTGGTATCTATGAACCACAAATGACGAGCTTAGTGGGTGTACGCGTTTTCGCTACACTACTTTGCACCGTTTGTCTTATTCGTGGGTTTCTTCATCTGAACCCATGGGTTCCATTTTAGATACGGCATCCATTTTGTTTCTTGCCCTCAAGTAGCCAGCGAACGGACACTGTCCGCTTCGTGACCCTGGGATTCCCAAGCTCTTGCGGAAGACACATGTTTCTTTGAGGGTGTCTTTATGACAAGGGGGATGACACAGCAAAGGCAGATGGCTCCGCTCGAGGCTCATCTTGCCGTGCCGGTCTATTGTTTCAGCCGTGCATGCATTAGGCACGAATCCTTTGATCCTACAACCACGTTTCCGATATTGCCCCCTACACTCTTTTTCAATCTGTTGTCTGTTTTCTGTCTTCCTTGCACCTGTTTCTGTCTCTTCTTTTAGCTCGTTTACAGCCTAAATGGAATGTGCCTAATGGTGGGATAACGTGCTTTTACAGTTGGGAACCGGCGATGTTACTGTAATTATGTTCCGGGTTTCTGAATCATGAATGCGACCCTTTTGAAGTTTACTGTGGGAACTGAGTTGTAACCTTTTGTTCGCCATGTTGTGCTATGACGAAAAGGTGTATAAAAAGGAGCGATCCACGTTTGCAATTTGAAGCAGTCTCTCAGAACATACACTCTGTGTACTTCTTGCGATCTCTGTATCCCTGCAGTAAATAAATGCTGAATCTTTGACGCCGAAGGAAGCGTCCCGTGTCTCTGTGATTTGTACGCCGGAACAAGTAACCCACGAAGGTTTCAGGTGTTGTCCCCTGGCACCGCTGGGCCTTAGAATAGCCCAGTCCTTCACCGGCCATTACGCCAATGATCCAAACTGTCCGAGAAACCAGAATCCAGTGAACCGCCAGATCACCGCCGTCGCCCTCGGAGAAGAGCAAGGCGAAGAAGAGGCCGAAGAGTGCGAACACTACCAGCCCGAGTGGGAACCCGCCGCCATGTCCCTGGTATGTCTAGGGGAAAGGGACATGGTCCCGCGGGCCCCCATCCCAGCCAACACGCAGAAGTACAGCCAGTGGGTCACCATTAATGGACACCGGGCTGAAGCCCTCCGCGACACAGGGGCCAGTGTCACCACAGTCCGCTGCCATCTGGTGACCCCCGATCAAATCCTACCCAACGTACTTTGTCCAGTACGGTCTGCGGACAACTCCGAAAGCCTGTGCCAGATGGCCCGCATCCCCTTTGAGTGGGGGGGAGTGTCGGGCATGCTGAAAGTGACCGTCCGAGACGATGCCCCAGTGGACTGCCTCCTGGGAAACGATCTCGAGAGCTCCCCCTGGGCAGCCGTTGAGCGAAGAGAGCACCTGGGGATGCTTGGCCTCCCTGAATGGGTCTGCGCCACGACCCGATCCATGGCCGCCCACGCCATCCCCACCACGGAAGAGCCTGAGTGGCCCGAACCTCCACCACCGGTCGTCACCGAAGAAACCACCCCTGAGCCTGGTCCACTGGGGCCCAGAAACGAAGACCCTGACCCACTCCAAGACCTCCCGGAGCTGGCCCAGTGGCGCCAAGAAGGTGGCCCCACTCAGGAACAGTTCCGCCAGGAACAAAGAGCGTGTCCCTCCCTCGAGGGGCTCCGACAGTAAGCCATAGCTCAGAGCACAGGGGATGCCTCGGGGGCCCACTGGATCTATTGGGACAACGGGCTCCTCTACAGTGAGCAAAAGATTGCCGAACTGGGAGCCAGCCGGGTGCTGATGGTCCCCCTCCGATTCAGAGACTTCCTCTTGAACCTGGCACACGATGTGCCTCTTGCCGGGCACCTGGGACAGGACAAGACTTACAGCCGCCTGGTGACCCATTTCTACTGGCCGAAAATGCGGAACGATGTAATGAACCACTGCCGGGCCTGCCCCACCTGCCAGGCCAGCGGAAGGAGCGGCCGAAAACTTAAGGTCCCCCTGCAACCCTTCCCATCGTCACCACTCCCTTTGAGCGGGTAGGGATCGACATTGTGGGGCCCCTGGAGCCCCGGACAGCACAAGGTCACCGGTTCATACTCGTCCTGGTGGACCATGCCACCCGCTATCCCGAGGCCATCCCTCTCCGGACCGTGACAGCACCCGTGGTGGGCCGAGCCCTGATGGGGATCTTCTCACGGGTGGGCTTCCCCCGAGAGGTCGTCAGTGATCTGGGCACAAACTTTATCTCCAGATACATGAAGTCCCTATGGCAACAGTGTGGGGTCACCTACAAATTTACGACCCCCTATCACCCGCAAGGAAACGGACTAGTAGAACGATTCAATCGCACCCTCAAGGGTATGATTATGGGCCTGGAGGAGTCCCTACGCCGCCAATGGGACGTGCTGCTATTGTGCCTCCTGTTTGCCTACCGGGAGGTCCCCCAGAAGTCCCTGGGGTTCAGCCCCTTCGAGCTCCTGTATGGGCACCCCGTCCGGGGCCCCCTCAGTCTGGTCAAGGAAGGGTGGGAGGTGACCCCCCAGAAAACTCCTCCTGAGGTGTACAAGTACCTCTTGACCCTCCGGAACCAGACTCGGCGGTTCAGGGAACTTGCCAAGGCCAACCTCGAAGCCAGCCAAGAAGACATGAAACGTTGGTACAATCAAAATGCCTCATCCATTGAGTTCGAGCCGGGACAACAGGTCTGGGTCTTGTCCCCGGTCAAACCTTGCGCCCTCCAGGACAAATGGACAGGACCCTTCAAGGTGGTGGAGCGCAAGGGCCCCGTCACCTACCTGGTGGCCCTGGAGTCCCCCCGGAACCCTCTCCGGGTCCTCCATGCCAACAGACTCAAGCCTCACTTTGTACGCTCTGAACTTAGCCTCCTGATGGCTACCAACAGTGGGGCTGAAGAGGACTCCGCGCCCCTCCCCGACCTCCTGAGGACCCTCGAAAAAGACGGCTCCGTGGAAGGAGTCCACCTCTCCGATGCCCTGTCCCCAGCACAACGCAAAGACTGCCGAGACTTGCTACAGCAATTTGCCGACCTATTCTCCCTCATCCCTGGGGTCACCCCCTGGTGCCTCCACGATGTCGACACCGGGGATAGCCCCCCTATCCGGCACAGGGCCTACAGAGTACCTGATCGAGTACGTGCCTGCATCCAGTCAGAAGTATCCAAGATGCTGGCCCTAGGAGTAATCGAGCCCTCCGACAGTCCCTGGGCCAGCCCAGTCGTGCTGGTCCCCAAGGCCGCCGCCCATGGAGTCGCCCCAGAGCTCAGATTTTGTGTGGACTACCGGGGCTTGAACGCCATCACCCGGACAGACGCTCACCCCATCCCCCGAGCGGATGAACTGATCGACCGCATGGGGGCCGCCCGCTACCTGAGCATCTTTGACTTGACCGCGGGCTATTGGCAGATCGGCCTCACCCCCGGTGCCCAGGAGCGATCCACCTTCTCCACCCCGGATGGCCACTACCACTTCAAAGTGATGCCCTTCAGAATGAAAAACGCCCCCGCCACCTTCCAGAGGCTCGTAAACCAGGTATTGGCGGGACTGGAGGAGTTCAGCGCCGCCTATCTGGACGATATTGCCGTGTACAGCCGCCAATGGGCAGAACACCTCCAACACCTCCGGGAGGTCCTGACCGCCCTCCGACGGGCATGTCTAACCATCAAGGCCAGCAAATGCCAAATCGGCCAAGGGACCGTGACCTACCTGGGGCACCAGGTGGGAAGTGGCCAGGTGGCCCCTCTCCAGCTCAAGATTGCTGCCATTCAGGCTTGGGAGCCCCCGGTAACCCAAACAGAGGTCCGCGCCTTTCTGGGGCTCACCGGATACTACCGGCGCTTCGTAAAAGACTATGGCAGCATTGTGGGGCCCCTCACAGAACTCACGTCCAAAAAGAACCCCCTGAAAGTACACTGGACTCCGGAATGTCAGGCGGCCTTTGAGAACCTCAAATCCGCCATGTGCACCGCCCCTGTGCTCCAAGCCCCCGACTACAGCCGGGAATTTATAGTACAAACAGATGCCTCCGATCATGGCGTTGGAGCCGTCCTCTCCCAAATCAACACCGAGGGAGTTGACCAGCCAGTGGCCTTCATCAGCCGCCGCCTGCTGACCCGAGAACAGCGCTGGAGCACCATAGAGCGAGAGGCCTTCACCGTGGTGTGGGCCCTCAAGAAGCTTCGGCCTTATCTCTTCGGCACCCACTTCCGGGTACAAACAGACCATCGTCCTCTGCAATGGCTGATGCAGATGCGGGGAGAAAACCCGAAGCTGTTGCGTTGGTCCATCTCCCTGCAAGGGATGGACTTCACTGTGGAGCATCGCCCAGGCCAAGATCACGCCAACGCTGACGGCCTGTCCCGCTTCTTCCGCCTCGGCGAGGAGATTACCCAAGAAGATGGGTGACTCTCCCTGCCTTCAGCTGGGGGGGACGCATGTTGGACAGGCCTCGTGGCAGGCCCGACCCCTCCCCGCATGGCGGGTCGCGGACTACTGCTACCCCTGTTCCCCAAACAAGAACAACACCTGCAACCCGCCGGGTCAACCCCCAGCTCTTCCCCGACGGAACCCCGGCTCATAACCATAACATTCTCGGCTGGCCCGGGTCCCTCCCCGAACCACCGGCTCCGGCCCAGCCGCCATCTTGGACCCGCCACGACCAGGCCTCGTGGCCACGGGTCGACCTCAGCCTCAGGCCCAGCCAAGCCCCGACATCGAGGCGCCCCCATCCACCCAGGGGGTAAAGAGACCACTTGGCGAGTCAATGGAAGAAGGAGTGTCGATGGCTCCCCCCGCCAGGTTTCGATCGCCCCCAGCCTCCCTGGGCGCTGGCTCCACCCCCCTGCTGGGTGTCTGGACTCCCTCATCCCGGACCCCCGACCTCCAAGTGCGAGGGTCCGGACATCAAAGGGCGCCAGACCTATAACTGGGGTAGCGCCAGAGCAGGAAACCAGTTGTATCCTGGAGTTGAGAGACACCGAGACAAACTCATCCTTGGAGGCCTGCTGGCGCGGCCGCGGCCCCTCTTCGTGAACCATCTTTGAAGGCCTGCTGGCGCTGCCGCGGCTCATCCTCTTCGTGAACCATCTTTGAAGGCCTGCTGGCGCTGCCGCGGCTCATCCTCAACGTGAACCATCTTTGAAGGCATGCTGGCGCTGCCGCGGCTCATCCTCAACGTGAACCATCTTTGAAGGCCTGCTGGCGCTGCCGCGGCTCATCCTCTTCGTGAACCATCTTGAAGGCCTGCTGGCGCTGCCGCGGCCCCTACTTGCGAACCCTCCAGCTCGAGGATTGTGAGCTATAGACCCGCTACCCCTGTACCGGACCGGTACTGAGACTGTCCCGCTACCCCCTTTCCCAAGAGACTAGAATTGACGGGATCATCGTATCCTGGTCCTGCTGTATCGTCAAGTTAACCTGCCTACGATTACCGATAAAAGTGTACAGAACCTATCTTTGTGTGGAGTCCATCTGTGGGGGGAGTGGTTGCTCGTCCGTAAGATTGAAGGAGAGGGCCCTCGCCAGGAGGCCTCTCCCCCTTGCTCGGCCGACCCTCCGGGTCCCTGTCTAACAGAGACGCATTTCTCCTGCGGGATTTCTGCGTATAGATCGCCTGATGCTTTCTAATAAAGGTGTCCTGGCAATAGTCTGGTCCGGTTCACAACTGCGATCTCTGTTGCAGTCTGGACAATCCATTGCAAATTTGTAAATTTGCAAGCTCATCCCCGGCCACCAGCATTCTGATTGTAATTCAATTAGAGATTTCAAGATCTCGTGGTGCCTCGGATCCAGTCCCATGTGTGCGTCTTCGATCAAGAAAACCCTCTGGTTCGTGTTTGGAATTACTCTATTCCCCACTCCAGGGATTTGAGCAAAAGGAACGGAGTTTGCATCAATTATGTATGTATTACTGAGTGGATAGTTGAGTGGTAATGCTGCATAATCGCCTTTTAACGACGCTTTTACAGCCAGCATGGTTTCTCCGTCTATGTGTTTTTCTGAACGCCGGAAGCCGGTTGACCAGCCGCCGCTGTGGCTCTATCAGCCAATGAATTCCCTGCAACGTGAACGCCATCACGTCCATGACTCAGTGCGTGTATCACGTGAGTCTTTTGTAGTTCTTTCTGCAAAGGAACTACTTCTTTGCAAAGCTTTTTTGCTTTATTGTGGCACCTGTGTCATCTTTGTAACCGTTTTTGCTCCATGTCTGCATGTCACTGTTATATGACTTGACGCAGTAATCCGAATCGCACACTATTAGTGTGGGGAATTCGCGATCGGCATTTTCAAGCGCCATCTTTAAAGATCTTATTTCAGCTCGCTGAGCTGAACAGTTTCTGAGTGATTCAGTTTTGGTAATCATTGGTTTGAATTTACCAGAGCGCCAGCGACCTTTAACAATCGCGCACGCTGCATTGTAGGATTTTTTCTCTACATCATAATGGTGTGCAAATCTGTCCATATAGATCACACAGGTATATTGTTCGAGAGGCAGAATTTCGATTGGCAGAGGATATTCCTGTTCGTATTCTAGATCATCTCGTTTTTTCAGTTTCGGGTCAAAATAGTATTTCACGTCTTCTGCAGCAAGAGAATTTTCCCATTGTATCCATATTGGATCTAATGCCACTGCATTCAGATTGCGTGGACTTGTTAATGCCTCAAGGGCTGATTCTGCTGTATAAACAGTTATTCTTTTGCCTTGGGCTAGGGCTCTTTCTCCTGCTACAGCAGTTTGAACCGCTGTCAGAATTTTTTCTGTAGAACTGAATTTCATTTCAGCCTGTGTGTACAAGTGTGATTTGTAAGCTATAGGTACTGTTTCTCCTTCATTAGAGGTCAGGTATGTGAATCCGCATCTTTCTGGGATGACTCGGATTAAAGGTTGCGTACGTTTTCGCGTGTTTGCAGTTTTGTTTTAGCTAACATGTCTGTCTGTAATGATCTCAAAATTTCTGTGTGTTTTTGAGTCCAATGTATTGGTTTGAAATCAGGTTTTATTAATTCATAGAGAGGTTTAACCCTTTCAGCATAATTTAAAATGTATATTCTACCGAAATTCAGGAAGCCTAGTATCGATTGTAAATTTTTCAGCATTTTTGATGCTTGGAGTACTGCAAACTTCTCTAAGAAATTGTCTGCCAGGCTTTTGCCTTCACTTGATAATTCATATCCTAAAAATAGGACTGTTAGATGGGCAATTCTTGATTTTTTAAAGTTGAATTTGTAACCCTCTGATGCGAACCCAAGAATGATGGTTTTCACTCTTTTTAAGTGAGTCTCCAGGTCATTGTCTGTAAGATAGATGTCATCGACATATGATAATGCCTCATCATCATATATTTGTAGTAGTTCTGTTACCCTTGCTGAGAATATTCCTGGGCTATTCTTGAATCCCTGTGGGAGTCGGCAAAATAGTTTTTGCGACCCCATTATTGAGAAAGCGGTCAAATACCTGCTTTCAGGTGCAATGTTTTGACAGAAGAATCCATTAGAGATATCTAATGTCGTTTTATATTTTTTGCGCACGATGTTGTTCATTAGTGCTGCACTGTGTGAATTTTGTACTGCAAAAGTTTTGC
Organism: Lissotriton vulgaris; assembly: GCF_964263255.1. Taxonomy (NCBI): domain Eukaryota; kingdom Metazoa; phylum Chordata; class Amphibia; order Caudata; family Salamandridae; genus Lissotriton; species Lissotriton vulgaris. Next base: position 13,388 of record NW_028248244.1, on the reverse strand, counting down.
AGCAGGAGTTTAAATGTCTGTAGTCCAAAACTAGATGATATGAATCGTCTGGCTTGGAGACAGGAAACAAAGGATTGTTCATTTGTGAGGTGCATGTTTCAATCACCCCTTGATATTCAAGTTGATCTAAGATCTCCCTGACTTGCTTTTTATCTTCTTGTTTAACTGGGTACTGCCTTTGTGCAGTGGGTTGATTTTTTAACTAGATTTTGTGGGGAGGAGAGTCCTCATCCCATCCTACATGATTTTTGTATAATGCAGGGGCTTGGGCCACTGCCCATTTTCTTGCAAATGTGTATTTTTTATGAATCGGAATATGATTTGAGAAGGCAGGCATAATCATTTCTTCTCCATGAGGGCACTCCCTGACAAACTCTGGTGGCCAGTCTTTTTCAGCTAACAGGATGTCATAGCCTTTAGAAAGATTCTCCCAAAAGAGACCTTTTATTTTCCAAGTTTTATCCCCCTCTATACGTAATGTTATTTCATATAGTTTATGGGGCACGCTAACTCGTGTGTCTGCAGTTTCCACCTGAATGTATTCATTCGTGTCCACTGTCTCCAGAAGATTCGTCAGGATCTTGCGAGCTATGGTCACTTTTGCTGCGCTGTCTAGCATTGTCTGGGCCCACTCTCTGTTTTTCAGTTGTTTCCTCAGAATCCTCTGCATGTTTAATTTTAATACTTGCTACCTTCTTTCTGGGAAATTGTGATTTTTTACTTTGATGAGCAGGTTCTTTGTCTTTGGACATGACGTGCTCTTCCTTGTATTCTGACCGTCCTCTTCTTTCCGATTTCTGTGAGGAAGTCTGAAAAGAGCGAGAGGGACGTGTATCAATATCTTGATATCTATCAGGTTTTCTCAATTTATCCCTATCTCTAAGATTTGTATCTTTTCTCAGAGGGTTCCCTTTGGAGAGACTTGCCTCCTCAGCCAGGAGATCTTTCTCTCCGTTGAGGAGACCTTCCTCTGAACTGGAATCGTTTTTCCTTGGGAGTGGATTGTTTCTTACCATCCCAACTCTTTTTTGGAGTATTTATCTCTTTCTAGTTCTTCATAGGTTTTTTCTATGATTCTGGCAAGTTCAAATGGTTGGTCTGTTATATCTGTCTCCTTCAATTTCTGGCGGATTGCCACACATGCTGCTTCTCCTTTTATGTTGGCTAATAATATAGCCGAGACCTGCTTAAAGTCTTTTCGTAATTTCATACCCAGAGTTAAAGCGGGTTCTGGACCGTATTCGTTCTGAATTTGTCTTAGTACATCTGGTATGACCGCCATAGACGGAACACCATGTGTTTTTGTGTAGATGGAAGCAAAGACCGTGCCCCAAGTGTCACAGTCCTTCACATGTGGTGTGACCACCATTGGGAGGCATATGGTCAGAATTCTGTATTTTTCATGAGGTGTAGTATTAGTAAATACTGCCTCTATTTGAGTTATTATTTGAGCTAACCAGAAGGGAATTTCTTCTCATTTTATCGGTGTTTTACCAAGACATGATTGTATGTTCTGTGGTGTAATTTTGTTTGTATTCCCCTGATGAGGGGTCAGTTGTGGGATGGTAATTGCTGGTTGGACTGTTGCAGTCCGCATGACATATTGGAATAATTGTCTATGTATTTTAATTAAAAGTTTTAGCTGAGCTACAAGTTCCCGGTCCAACATTTTATCAATGTCTGGGTGTGGTGTGTAGCTGGCTAGAACCGGCCATGTGGCTCCTGGTCTACCTAGTGGACCATGCCTGGTGATGTGATTTTGATGTTTTAGGGCGCCTTTAAACCAGAGCAGGTGCTCTTGGTGTCAGGATTGCACTCCACAGGATCCGTATGCCGAACAATGCTCCACCTCCGGACCCTCCGAACACCCCGAATATATATATATATCACAGGGTGTTCAGACGATACGGTGAGGGAAAAACCCCAGAAGGGGAAAAACCCAAAAGAATAAAGAGAAGAAGGAAGGGACAGCGGGGGATAAGAAGCAGCAAGAAAGAACATACAATGGTTAATACGATTCTTAACCCTACTCTCATTACAATCTCACTAAACAGACAATGCTTTGATTCACCTGTAGAAAACCTTGTGCATACATCTTCATACCACTGTCTCTTCTGACCTCCTTCTATCCTGCACAAACATATAAACCTTATGAATATATGTGGTGAACTACCTCTGCCTATAACACTAGTTCTCACTATAAACATACCCCATAGCTTGTAAACTGAAGCTCTGAAGAGTGGTTCCAATGAAATGTACAAATCAAAAGTGCAGTCCAAGGAATGAAAAGCACAATGTACGTGATACAAACCCTCGTGCATAAGGAAGAAAAAAAAGAGTCCCAGTTTAAGCCAACTGAATCCTCTAATACAATGGAAGCACAAAGTTTATCTCCAATGTACTAGATGTGATCAAAACCAAACCAAACACGGCATGGCGTGGTTCCTTCACCACTGCCATCTGCTTTGGCATTTGTATTCCACAATGATAAAAGCACTTTCCACGTCATGTATTCATGACGGCAATGCGGAGGTCCTCTCCCCCCTGCACTCCGCCACTAGAAGTAAATGCTAAGGATCAAAATACAAAGTAACCTCTGCGGGCTTAAAACACAGAGCGTAAGTATAGGCGAAACGTTTGTGTCAATAGAGACCTCACAGCCGCGAGGCTCAACAAGGAGTTCAGTAACACGTTCCGAAACTGAAAACGAGCAAGTAGCCAAGACGCGCTAGCCAGCGCGATATCGGAAACCGGCAAACAATACCTTCACTCCGAAGGACGGAAAACAGGATCAGAATCCGTCTGAAAGCCGGAAAGAAATACCGGAGCTCTATGGAACTGCCTTTCCCTCTGCAACTTGGAATAACGAGCCCCGATCACCCGGCTCCGCCCTGTGATATCCTGTACTGCCGCCGAGGACTGTGGGAACTGTAGTTCAACCCCTAAGAATCATGGGAACTATAGTTCTGGCAGGCGCGCGATGTCCCAGAACCTGACAGTATGCCCTCCTCCCTAGCGCCTCCTAGGACCGGGCTTGGCAGGAAACCTTGTATGGAATGAATGGACCACCCTAGGAGCATGTATGTGATGCCAGGGCTCCCAAGAGTCCTCCTCGATCCCGTACCCCTTCCATGAGATCAGATACCAAAGCACCCCCCTGCGGAGCTTGGAGTCACGGATAGACCTCACCTCGTACTCCAGATTCCCATCGCAAGCAACAGGAGGGGGCGCTGTTCTGCGCGATGTAAGGGCTTTCTTCAACAAGTGCACATGAAAAACCGGATGGATTCTCAACGTGTTGGGCAGCTTCAGTTTGTATGCCACAGGGTTGATTCGTTTCACGATGGGATAGGGTCCTATGAAACGTGATGGAAAACGCTCCTCAACCTAAAATGAATGTACTTTGTTGAGAGCCACCCCTTGTCCCCCACCTTGAACTGAGGACCAGGATCACGGTGCTTGTCCTCCCAGCGTTTGTACGCTTCTTTTGCCTTTAGCAGGTGTTTTTGTACCCCTTTGTGCACCTTCCTTAAGGTCTGGACACGTTCCCTCACTGAAGGCTGATTATCCAAATCAATGGGGATGTCAATCGGCAAAGTGTTAGCATCATAACCGAAATTTGCCTTGAATGGCGACATGCCTGTTGAACTGTGCCATGAATTGTTGTATGCCAACTCAGCCATCCACAACAACTCCACCCAAGATTCTTGTGCTTCCTTGGAGTAGCAGCGCAAATACATCTTTAAAGTATGATTCAGACGTTCAGTTTGTCCATCTGTTTGGGGATGGAAGCTGGTAGAGAGCGCTGATTCAATACCGAACGCTTTGCACCACATGCGCCACAAGCGAGCGATGAACTGAGGGCCCCTATCAGACACTATTACTCTTGGGATGCCATGTAATCTTATGACCTGGGAGGCCAGCAACTGAGCTGTCTGACCGGCTGTGGGGAGGTTTACACAAGGTATAAAATGACCCATCTTTGTTAAGTTGTCCACAACCACCAATACAGCGGTTTTTCCCTGATCCAAAGGTAAGCCTGTGATAAAGTCAAGACTTATATTCTGCCATGGGCGATCCAGTGTGGGCATAGGCATCAACAGACCCCTCTTTTTGGTAGTTTCCCCTTTTGCTCTGCACAATTCTCACACCTCCCTACCCACCGGGTAGCGTCTCTGACCAAAGACTCCCACCAAAAATGTCGTCTAAGCAGACTCACAGTCTTGGTAACCCCAGGATGTCCAGCCGCTGGAGCATCATGACACCAACAAAAGGCTTTCTTTCGTATCTCATCAGTAGGTAAAAACAAACGCTCCCCCTTAAAAGGCAAACCCTGTCTCACCTTTCGGCCAGGCTTGGCAGCAGCCCAACGGACCCAAGACCCCGAAGACCTAGAGCCCTTGATGTCGTCCAAGAAACTTTCAGCTCGAATCACACACACCACCTTAGCTGAAGGAATGATGGATTGTTCTTCCTCAAGCTGTTCTACAGGTATCTCTTGTCTGGACAGAGCATCTGCCTTTCTATTCCCCGTGCCTGGACGAAATGTCACCACAAAATTATATTCGGAAAAGAAAAGCATCCAACGCATTTGCCTTTGCGTTAGATGTCTAGCTGAGGACATATATTGAAGATTCCGATGATCGGTATACACCCTCACTGCCTGACAAGCCCCCCAGAGGTAAGGCCTCCACTCCTGAAAGGCCCTTTTTATAGCCAATAGTTCTTTCTCGGCTATAGTATAATTGACCTCAGCCGAGCTCAACTTCTTTGATAGGTAGGCAACGGGATGGAGCTGACCAGTGTGTGAATCCCTTTGTGAAAGGATAGCCCCTATGGCTTCATCCGAGGCATCGGCCTTGACAATGAAGGGATGTTCCAAAACAGGATGTGCCAACACTGGTGCTGTGGTGAACGCTCTTTTTAGAGCTTGGAACGCCTCCTCAGCCTCCCTTGTTCATGCAAAAGGCTTTCCCTTTCTTAACAACCTGGTAATGGGGACAGCTATCTGAGAGAAGTGCAAAATGAACCGACGGTAATATTTGGCGAATCCCAAGAAACTCTGCACCTCTCTCACATTCTTAGGGGCTGGCCAATCCCGCACCGCCTGTACCTTCCTCCCAGACATCTGTAATACGCTTGGGCTGAGATTCACCCCCAGAAACTCCACCTCCTGTACACCAAACTCACATTTGCTCAGTTTCACATATAAGCGATGTTCCCTGAGTTTGTCCAGAACTTTACATACATGGGGCGTGTGACATGAGACATCCTGAGAATAAATCAAGATGTCATCTATGTACATCACTACAAATCGGTCCACATACTCTTTTAACACATCGTTTATAAAAAATTGAAACGCTGCAGGAGCATTACAAAGCCCAAAGGGCATAACCAGATATTCATAAAGACCATATTGCGTCTTGAACGCCGTTTTCCACTCGTCCCCCTCTCTCACCCTGACCAGATGATAAGCCCCACGCAGGTCCAACCGGGTATAAATCTGGGCCTCTCTCACCTGGTCGAGCAGGACTGAGATGAGGGGAAGCGGGTAATGGTTACGTATGGTATTCTTGTTCAAGACGCAATAGTCTACACACGCTCTCAAATCACCATTGGCTTTAGCTATGAAAAACAGAGGGGAAGCAGCCGGAGAGCGGGAGGGCCGGATGAACCCCAAACGGGAATAATGCTCGATGTATTCTTTCAAATGGGTGGTTTCAGGCACAGACAAGGCGTATACTCTGCAAGACGGTATCGTGGCCCCTTCCACCAAGTCTATGCGGCAGTCGTACTTTCTGTGGGGAGCTAGGGTTTCTGCCTTAGTCTCACTGAACACATCCCTATAAGATACGTATTCAACGGGCAGTTGAACGTCCTTTTCCACAGCGGTTGCTGCCAGAAAAGGGGTGGCTAACACCGCAACATGAGCTGTAGCACATGGTGTTAAGTGATCCTGGCAATTCTCGGGGACAAAACGGAACATTTTTGTCTGCCAATCCACCACAGGATTGTGTTTACGTAACCAAGGCATGCCCAATATGATCTCATATTGTGGTGCAGCGATAATGTTCAGAGTCAATCTCTCAGAATGCACATATCCATGTGATACCACAGTCAACCCCAACTCACTGGTTCGTTCAGTTATCTGACCTGATGTTAAAGGTTGCCCATCAACCGCTAAAACGTCTTCAGGGTTCTCCCTGGGAACACGAGGCAAAGCCAGTCGTGTTACCAGGCCTTCATCCACAAAATTGCCTGTTGCTCCGGAATCCAACATCACCATTACCTGATATTGCTCTGGTTTGCATTCAAGCGTCATGACAACCACTAAATGCGATTCTGTTTCGTCAATTCCTAGGGAGGACAAAGAGGTGAGTTTCCACTCATGTCCCCCTTCTGCACTTGGTGTCTTGTCCTCCTTCTGTTCTATGTCCTGCACCGTCTTAGATACAGCCACCTTCTTAAATCTATGGACATTACCCGACGTTTTGGGTTTGGAGGGGCATTCCCGAACGTAATGCCCCTTCTTCCCACAGTACATGCATAAGCCCTGTACTCTTCTTACCTCCCTCTCTTCTCTCGACAAAGGTGCCCTGAGTGCTCCTATTTCCATTGGTTCAGGAGTATTTTCTGATCCCCCCGTTACCTTATGAGGGCTCTTTTCGCTACTGTATGCTGCTCTTTCCCATCTTCTTCTATTGCTCCCTCTTTCAGCCAAACGACTATCCAGTCATAACACTAGATTCACCATATCTTTCAATTCGTCTTTTAACCCTTGATAAAAAAGGGACATTCTTTTCTCCTCTGGCCATTCTGCCTCAGCCACTAGCCTGTTGAAGGCAGTCAGGTAAGTAACTAGTTCTCCCCTGCCCTGCCTTAATTCCAAAAGCTCCCGATCAGCACTAAATGACGTTGCCCTTCGGTCAAAAACCCTCTCGAATTCTGCCTTAAAAGCTGTCCAATCCGACAGAATAGCATCATCGCGTTTTACTAAAGGTACCGCCCAATCAGCAGCATCCCCCACCAAATATGAGATCACAAAAGCCACTCTCGAATGGTTCGTGGGGAAGGATGATGGCTTACAAGAAAAATGCACGAGCACCTGAGTCATGAACACATGCACATTGGAGTAGCCAGCGGAATGGGAGGGGGCACAGTAACTTGTACACTAGAGGATGGGGCGGAAGCATTAAAAGGATTACCACTCAAGCGTTCCACTTTTTCACGCAAGGCAGCGGTCTCCGCTTTAGAGGAGGCCAACTCCTGCTGTACCAAGACCAAAGCATGCAACACATCCTCCATGGACACCATTGTCCCCACACACGGACCGGGCAGAGTGAAATTCGTGGGCTCGTTATTCTGTCAGGATTGCACTCCACAGGATCCGTATGCCGAACAATGCTCCACCTCCGGACCCTCCGAACACCCCGAATATATATATATATCACAGGGTGTTCAGACGATACGGTGAGGGAAAAACCCAAAAGAATAAAGAGAAGAAGGAAGGGACAGCGGGGGATAAGAAGCTGCAAGAAAGAACATACAATGGTTAATACGATTCTTAATCCTACTCTCATTACAATCTCACTAAACAGACAATGCTTTGATTCACCTGTAGAAAACCTTGTGCATACATCTTCATACCACTGTCTCTTCTGACCTCCTTCTATCCTGCACAAACATATAAACCTTATGAATATATGTGGTGAACTACCTCTGCCTATAACACTAGTTCTCACTATAAACATACCCCATAGCTTGTAAACTGAAGCTCTGAAGAGTGGTTCCAATGAAATGTACAAAACAAAAGTGCAGTCCAAGGAATGAAAAGCACAATGTACGTGCTATAAACCCTCGTGCATAAGGAAGAAAATAAAGAGTCCCAGTTTAAGCCAACTGAATCCTCTAATACAATGGAAGCGCAAAGTTTATCTCCAATGTACTAGATGTGATCAAAACCAAACCAAACACGGCATGGCGTGGTTCCTTCACCACTGCCATCCGCTTTGGCATTTGTATTCCACAATGATAAAAGCACTTTCCACGTCATGTATTCATGACGGCAATGCGGAGGTCCTCTCCCCCCTGCACTCCGCCACTAGAAGTAAATGCTAAGGATCAAAATACAAAGTAACCTCTGCGGGCTTAAAACACAGAGCGTAAGTATAGGCGAAATGTTTGTGTCAATAGAGACCTCACAGCCGCGAGGCTCAACAAGGAGTTCAGTAACACGTTCCGAAACTGAAAACGAGCAAGTAGCCAAGACGCGCTAGCCAGCGCGATATCGGAAACCGGCAAACAATACCTTCACTCCGAAGGACGGAAAACAGGATCAGAATCCGTCTGAAAGCCGGAAAGAAATACCGGAGCTCTATGGAACATCCTTTCCCTCTGCAGCTTGGAATAACGAGCCCCGATCACCCGGCTCCGCCCTGTGATATTCGGTACTGCCGCCGAGGACTGTGGGAACTGTAGTTCAATCCCTAAGAATCATGGGAACTATAATTCTGGCAGGCGCGCAATGTCCCAGAACCTGACACTTGGTATGTTAGTGGAATTTCAACGTCCTCGAAAGGAGTGTATATATCCGGAGGTTCCTCTATTTTGTAATAGTGGAAATCTTTTGTCACAGCGTGTGCTGCTGGAAAATGTATCCATGAATAGAATACCTCTGTCTGCCGATACTCATGTGCCTCTATCATGAATATGACTGTACCACCTCTTGGTGATAGTCCATTCTTTATAAGTTTAAGAGTTATAGTTCTTCTTATATGGACCGGGATGATTATAGCATTCGGGTCATTTTCTTGGATGGTTGTGTCATCCGCTAAGAGTTGAGTTGCTAATGCTTCTTTACTCTTTCGTCTTCACTTTCCGTCATTTTATTGAAAGAAAGTTTTTTTGTTGCAGATCAAGTTTCAAGGAAACAAAGATTAGGTGCACAATATTTTGGAACACTGTATCCTTCAACGTTGACTAAACCAGAAACTAATACATAGGATTCTCATCCTACTAAGTTCCGGCGGATATTAACCTTTCACACTCTACAGACGTCTATTGGAGTTTTTACTGGAGAAAGGGGTCTGTGTGAAAAGCACGACTGAGTTACTCTAGTGTCTTGCGTTAGATTATCGCCTAACCAAACGTTGGGCGCCATGTAGTGTAGTTCCTATATTCCCAATAGGCTCTGCGCATTGGAATAACATAAACAGCAGTGTAGAGATAGGACTGAGGTCATCTAGGTCTCTACTGACTATGTTAGACTTAATTAGTTTTGCCAGCTAGCTCAGAGGTCACTAGAAACTTTCTCGAATGTTCAGGACAGGGTTAACCGTCCTGATTTAGACAAGAAGGGATTAGTTTCTGACAGCCGCATAAACATGACAACTTTTCTCCCTCAGAATAAAGAGTGTATCTCTGGAGTCGTGTGAAAACAATAGACAGCTATTTCACTCAGTCAATCGTGCATGCTTAGTTTCACCAGAGTGCAGAGAAATAGAGAGACGGGCGTTTTCAATAAAAGGTGTTATTTTATTGAGCAGTCTTCTTTCTCATGCAAGAGAAATGAATTGCCATAATTGCAATACTTATCATAAAGTAAAGTGCGTACAGTAAAAGTAGCATTATGAAATAATACTGTAAAAGCATTGATATGGTTTCTTAGCCATATGATACTTTAAAATGGATAAAATATATACATACATAAAAACATTGACTAACGAACTCAACTGGTACTATGATACTATATCATGCACGCCAACCGGCCTGTTGGGAAGACCGGTGGCGGAGTGGCGGCTATCATTCGCTCTAAACACACCTTCTCCGAGATCACGATGACCCCTATTCCAAAAACAGAACACTTGGCACTTCAATTCACCTCCTCTAAATCATCTTTTGTCTGTGTTATCGTCTATAGACCCCCTGATCCTATGCCTCTCTTCCCCAAACTCTTCAGCGACGCTATCGCTCAACTAACTATCAACCACGCTAATATCATGGTAATCGGTGACTTCAATTACTGGCCAGCCGATGTCCACGAAAGCCATTTATCAGTGGAATTCACTGAACTTCTCAAAGGCATGAACCTCTCTCAACATATTCACACCCCCACCCATCTGAAAGGTCATACACTTGACCAAGTCTGGTCATCTAACCTCGACATCTCACCCCCCTCAGTCCTTCCATGCTCCTGGTCTGACCACTACTTCATCTCCTTTCACCTCCATCTACACACCTTGTGTCTTCCCACCCGTACTAAGAACAAGATGGCTCGCAATTGGAAAAGGGCTAATCTTCCTGACTTCCATGCTTCACTCGCTTCCACTGCACCCTCGCTGCCATCCTCATTAGAGAATCAGGCTGAGAAACTCGATGAATGGTTACGCCAGGCCAGTGACAAAGCTGCCCCCCTGAAAACAATCAAAGCAATGCGCCCCCATGACGCTCAATGTTGGTATACGGACCAACTCAAAGCAGACAAACTCGCCCTGCGGCAAACAGAACGCCGTTGGCGTCGCCACTACGACCCTCAGCTTAAACTCGTATACATTGAGACCTTAAAAACCTACAAACAATCTATCTTGGAAGCCAAGACGGCCTATTTTTCACAAAAAATTCTGAACTCGAATAACAAAACGAAAGACATCTTTTCAATTGTAAATGAGCTCTCCCTTCCAGACCGAGTCACCCCCCAACCTCAGCCGACACAAATCCTTTGCGACTAACTCAATTCTTATTTCATAGATAAAATCACAACAATAAAACATAATATCCCTACCCCGGCATCTCCTACGCCTCCTCCTCTGCCCCCCCCAAATACTAGCATCTTGACTGATTTCCCACCTATATCTCTACAAGAGTTTTCATCACTTCTTCATAAAGTCAGCTCGGGATCCCCCAATGATTGCTGCCCCCCGCCGGTTCTTAAAGGAGCCCTTCTTGCTTGCCCTGGCCCCCCGCTAGCATTACTCAACAACTCTCTCGCTACCGTAGTGGTCCCATCTTCCTTCAAGCAAGCTGCCGTTTTACCAATCTTAAAGAAACCCAATGCAGACCCTACAATACTCAGCAATTACAGACCCATCTCTCTCCTCCCCTACTTAGGTAAGATCCTGGAAACATACGTGACCCGCTGCCTGAGCTCTTTCATAGAGCAATCATCTTTTCTAGATCCTCAACAAGCAGGATTCAGACCCCTCCATTCCACCGAAGCGGTCATAGTGGCAGTCATGGACACCCTCAGGAAAGGAGCCGACAAAAACATCTCTCAAGCCCTTGTCCTACTGGATCTCTCAGCGGCATTCGACACGGTCGATCACACCATCTTGATCGACCGTGTCCATAACGCCGGCATCCAGGGAGTGGCCCTTGACTGGCTCAGATCCTTCCTTCACCAGCGCTCACAGTCCGTCCACCTTTCCACTTTTTCTGCACCATACACCCCCCTTCACTGCGGTGTCCCACAAGGTTCGGCACTATCCCCTCTCCTCTTTAATTTATATCTCCAACCACTTTTAGCCACCCTCCGTAACTTCCCGGTCACAATATATAATTATGCCGACGATCTGCAGTTAATTTTCCCTGTAGACTCCCTCCCCTCCTCCCGCACCAACTTCCAGTCCATCATGCTAACCATTGCGGAGTGGATGTATCACAGCCACTTAAAGTTGAACCCCACCAAGACCGAGCTCCTCCTGGTGGGTGGCCCCAATCACCCATGGAATGCCTCCTTCTGGCCTACATCTCTGGGGACTGCACCCACTCCTGTGAGCTCTGTCAAAAGCCTGGGGGTGATCATATCCCAAGATCTATCAATGAGACCTCACATCAACGTGGTCACTTCTGCCTGTTTCTTCCATCTCAGGCGCATCCGCAAGATCAGCAGGTTTCTTAACAAAGAAGCCCTGACCCAGGTTGCCATTGCGCTCATCACCTCCAGGCTTGACTACGCCAACATTTTGTACGCAGGAATCCCTGCATGTCACCTTCACCGACTTCAGTTGGTGCAGAATCAGGCTGCCCGCCTGATTTTCTGCCAGCCGAAACACCAGCACGTCACCCCCCTCCTCCGTAGTCTGCATTGGCTTCCTGTTTCCAAACGCTGCATCTTCAAATTGGCATGTACCACCTTTAAGGCCCTCGAGGACGCAGCTCCCAGGTTCATCTCATCGGCCTTGTCCCGTCACATTCCTGCCAGAGCTCTTCGCTCAGCTTCTTTAAATCTCCTTGAGGTCCCCAGATTTAAAAGAAAAAAGCACGGTGGCCTGAGTTTCTCTGCCCTGGCTCCCGCCACTTGGAACTCCCTACCCCTCACTCTCCGTCTCTGCCCAAAGTACGACAGTTTCCGCACACTCCTAAAAACTCTGCTTTTTCAAGCGGCATATGACTAATCCCCTCCCTGGATCAATGCTATTTTTATCAAGGAGCGCCAAGAAACCGATGGTGATAGTGCGCGGTATAAATAATTTTAATAGAATAATAATAGGACTGGTGCTTCTAAGATACGCCTACCCCGGTGTACCTGACCTAAGCCTAATACGTGGGAATGAGTAAGTAAGTTGCAGTTTTAAGTCAAGTTAGGTTTTTTGCCAAGTATCGGAATCAAGAATTCTCTCTAAGGTTTTAATCAGCTCCGTACCTTGGTTATAGAATGAAGGAGGTCTTGTATCTTCCTTCTCAGGACTCAATCTCCCAGCAACCCGCGAGGGTGACTTGGGAACATCGTAGCTGGATTTCTCGGCGTGAGAAAAGGCAGCTTCTCCAGCGCGTCAAAAAAGGGAGGGTTGGCTTCCTTCGGCTCTGGCAACAGCTGGGCTCTCGGACAAGTAGAACGTCGCTCTGCTCCCCACCACCGTGTGTTTGCTTAAGGCAACGTTGGTATATTTATACCTGAAAGGTGCCGGGTTTGACGTAAGGTTGGACATAAGACGTCACTAAGAACTAACAGTTCTTTCTGGACTCCAGGAGTTCTTGTGCAAATCAAAACAAAAGCAGGGGGAATTCCCGGGCTGCTGGAGGCTTGGTTTGTTTAAAGAACGCGTTGTGCTTTCTAGGAGTCTATGGGAGTAGCCTTGCTGTGGTTTGGACTGCATGGGCTATTACTAAATATGGATATGATTCTTATGCCTTTATAAGGATACTATTTATTATAACCACATAAGGGCATGAATCGGGGAATATCGAATTAGGGTCCTAGATAGAAATATCACCGTTCTTCTTGTTTCGGTCCGGATCCACTTGTAGATCCTGTGGTTTCGTCTGAATCCATACTGGGACGGGTCCAAGATGTTGTTGTCTTCCAGGTGGCGGGCCAGTTGCATGTTGACGATTTTCTCAATGATGGGCGGAGCGATTTAGTGTTGTTTGTTTAAATATATATATATATA
>NW_028248243.1:0-57593 GCF_964263255.1 Lissotriton vulgaris | reverse complement strand
AAATGTAAAGCTTTTCCTGTGGAGCAGGCTGAAATAAAAGAGCATGGAGGTGTTCAAGTACATCTGAATCCAGCTGTGGCAAGAATGTGAAGGGACGTGTGAGCTTGTGGTAATTTATGGCATAAATATTTTCAAAGGTCTAAAAATAGTTAACAAGAAACCCACCTATGTATGTCCAGTATCCAATTTCCCTCAAAATATCCATACTCTGTCGCTTAATCCTCTTTAATATTAAAATGGTAATAAAGAAGTGTTTTACTTGAATTTGAATGCAAGGGAGTATATATTTTTAGAAGCACATGAAGACATTTGCATCCGGATCTCATAATTAAAATGAACAGATTTGTGCTTCTATGTATACTGAAGCCATTCAAAGGAATTGTTGTTCCGAATACAGAGTTTCTTATTATTTATTTCACTTTCTTTTACTGAGTTGTTACATTTCCCTGCTTGAACATACACTGGCTCAAAAGCATATGTATTGTGGGTTAAATATAAAGACATGATACAAATATATATTTTTTAAATATAAATTTGGTGTCCATAAGGAATGTCTGTACTTTCACAGTATAAAACAGCTATGTCACAATGTAATTAGTTAAAACATTACAAAATGAGGGACGCCAAATCGAACACAACCAAACACAAACCATCTAACTGTCACAGACTAGGAACTCTTTAATCATACGATGCAAACTAATTGAAATTAATATTTTCGAGGACCCCTTTATTTCAGGAACTTGTGTGAGGAGAGATGAGAACCATTTTCTTATACATGTGTAGCCTGGGACACAGGGAGGTGCAGGAGTCTAAAAATCTGATAAAGACATCTAGCTGCAGATTCCTTAACTTAGAATATCCCCAGGCGTGAGACTGTATCCAAAATTGTTTTGCGCGTTGGGGGACGGAGCCACACGACCCAGGCCTGACGTCATCCATGTACGTGACGTCAGCGAGGTCATATAAGTCCCACCCGGCGCGCTGACATCCGTTTCCTTCTTTTCTGCGTGCAACTCTGATCCGGAATGAGCGGTTCCTCTGGCCTGTTTTCAGGCCTCCTTTTTGATGCATTAGCATCAGGAACAGTGTGCAACGCCTTCGGGCTTTAAAACTGGTCATTCTTGTTTGCGGCAGATGTCCTGGGCGAGTACCATGACTCCAAGGACTGCGACACCTGCCAACGTCTGAAACCGAAGTCTCGGTGGGAGCGCCGTATGAAGCTTATTTCAGCACGGCTGTCCCGGTCGGAGTAGTCTTGTCCCCCGGCTTCTGCGTCCATGTCAGTTCCCTCTACTATCCGGTTCTGCTGTCGATCGCCCTTGTGGGTCTGGGGCCTTTGTTCACCACTTGGTAAGTCGAGGTGCTTGTCGCCAAGGTCTTCAGCCTTCACTTCTTCTGTTGTCTGGGTCACTGGTTCCCGGAACATTCCGGACGTGCGCTCCCAACAGTTTCCCCCTCTTTGGGGATCAGTTGTGATCTGTTTCAAACCTTCGTTGCTGTAGGGGAAGTGCCAGTCTTTTCATACCTTCTTGCAGTGGACTGTTGTTCTTTCGGTGCCCCGTTCTTACTGGACGGCACAGTTCTACATGGAAATAACAGTCTCTTTCTGTCTGTTAAAATGTTCTTACCTTGTTACGCTTAGGGAAGGGTCTTCGCTTCCCTTGCGGGGCTCTTTCTCACAGTGTCTATGTCTTTCTTTTAGAAGGGTGCCCTACACCATCCTCTTTCTTTATTCACTGATTTTTCATCCCTCACACACTGTTCATCTACTTTCACAGTTTTTGTTGGTGGCTCTGCGTTGTGCAGCGGAAAAGTTTATCTGAAGAAAACTGACGTCAGCGTGCAGGGAGGGACTTATATGACCTCGCTGATGTCACGTACGTGGACATCAGGGCGGGGTTGTGTGGCGCCGTCCCCGGGATGCAGAGGTGCTGCTACAAAAAAAATTCTGGATCGATTCTGATTCTTGGGGATATTCTAAGTTAAGCAATCTGCGGCTAGACAATGTCTCTACCAGATACATCGTTACCAAAGGTAAGTAACTCGTACTTCTCTTCTCCAGGAAAATGTCCACCACTGCAGATACATTCTGTGATAGACAAACACTCTGATTCTTTATTAGAACTCTGTGCTCTTCACAGGCAGCTGTTAGGAAAGGAAGGTGTAATACGTGAGTTGATACTGAAATGTGGCTTGTCACAAGTACTAGCTATTTATCTCATGGGTAGATGTGGACTGGCTAGAGGGCTCTTTGTTAGCTTACTGATTTACAAAATCTAATTTATTTTTCTAGCTTTTTCCATACCCCTTTCCTTTATCTTTTTCTGAACATGCCTATGCTGCAACTGAAGAAAAATCTAATCAAGGTGAGGTTTTGCAATATTTATTCAGGTCATGTTTCTATTTATTTTAACCTAGGCTTTTCGCTCATTCTTTCTGTCTTTTATTTACAGCTAGGTCTAACATGTTATGAACTTTAATTTTATAATTTGAATTTTCATGCATGTATGATAAATAGAATCTGACATGGCTTCACAGTTTACTCTGGATCAAATCAGATCTCACAGAAAAAGTTTTATTTTTACCCCAATCCCATATTCGATCCGTAACAAAAGGTATATGTAAGAAATTGGGCTATTTGTGGAAGGGGGTGAAACCCTACGCGAGCAACAACCACAATACTTGTCAGGGTGAACTTCTAAAAAATCACTAAATTATCCTGTGCTTAACCCTTTGGTAGCTTGGCACAAAAGCAGTCACGCATAATTTATAGGCAATGTGTAAAGTATTTAAGCCTCACACAAATGGTGAGAGCACAACACAAGAAAAATCCCACACCAATTTAGAAAAATAGTTAAATTTAATAAATAAAATGACACAAATCCAAATGGTGGAACCACACAAATGCAGTTTCAGAGAGTTTAGAAAAAATAGTGCTTAGAAGCAATATGTGCCAAATGGGGTTATCTGTTTGTGCTGGACCGGGAAAAAGTCACAATTTAAGGCCACCCACGATGGAGCCCAAGCTGGGCACAGACGAAGTTTGGCTTTGTGTCCTTGGAATAAAGATGTGAAGTCTATGCCAGACTGCGTCTCGGTGCTGAGCCATCGATCAGGAGCTGTGATGCATGGTCCTGTGTTGAGATGTCATGCTGGGTCGGTGCTGTTGAAGCCACTGATTCGGAGCTGCATTGTGGAGACTTGCATTGAGATAAGTCGTGCTAGGTCAGTGCTGGGGAAGTGCCAATCAGGAGCTGTAATGCAAGGTGTGACATGCAGTGTCAGTTCAGAGGTAGCCACCGGTCTGGAGCTGGCAATGCGAGGACTTGTATTGATATTGTATTTCAAGGTTGAGTTAGAGTATATAAGGGTGGTAGTAGACCGAGGGAGAACTATGGAGTGCCTTGACCTCAGCGTATATGGAATGTTGCTGTACATATTGTTGCATAGTTTGGGTTACCAAAAATGTTGACTGAGAAGGTTTTCCACTTTGTGCGTCCTGGATGCCCTGCCACAGGAGATTCATTGCTCCTCCTCATCCACCATAGTTGGGTTGCTGTATTAAAGATGTAAAGTGCTTCATTCCTGTGCAATAACATTCCTTGAATCTGGTTCTGTTTGAATCTACTGATGCGGATCAGAGTTAGTCTGGGATCCTAATAGGTGTGTAAGAATGTTTTTTATTGTTCTCCAGATCGAAGCGTAGTAGAAAGAATGATAGGAGGATCCTCTGGAGGTTCAATGTCTTCTGTTTATTTAGACAAAGCATGTGCTTTTCCATGCTGTTGCCTGGACAATAAGTTATTAAATAGTAAAATTGAAAGAAGAAAAATGTCATCTAACATGCCTTTTGCCCTTTAATTCAGATACAACGCATTCTTGTGGTTAGTCCACACCGTGATCTTGTGATGTGCACCTTCAAGATAATGCCTCTAGTGGGTAATCACTGAGCAGTGGAAGGGTATTATCTTTTTATTGAAGTCACCCAGGCATTCATCATAGGCTTCTGGTACTGTATTCTCATCATTTGTCTCGGATACTGGTGAAGGTGGATGTAATGTAAAACAACTTAAGGTCTGACTCTTTGTGGCTATAGAGACAACCAAACAACATTGTTTGCGATACGGAGAATCAAAACTAAACAAAGGCAATTTCCAATTGGTTTGTAGGTTATGTACTCTCAGTCAAGTGGAACACTAGGTAAGGAAGGAAAATTGATTAAGTCAAATTTGATCTGTTTCACATGTCTCACTGAAGTCAACAGGAAAATTATTTCCTGGGAACTGTCCCCAGACGATAAGGTAGTTAGATCTGTTTCCATAATTGGGTACTCTATTCAGAGCATACAAAATCTGCATTCTTTTCTGGAAATCATAGTCCCTAAAGCACCCGAACTCACTAGTGCAAAAATCATTTGGGGTCTATAAACTGTGGCAATCGAGACTTCTAAGTGGAAATGAGCATTATTAGTAAAGGACACTTCATCAACGACTCAAACATACTCGAGGTATGCCAACAGGATGTCTTCAGGCCCCCTACTTGCATCGACTTATCTGCCGCTGTTCAACTATTTTTGTCCAAGATGTTTCTCACGATCTTTACACAAATCCTCATTCTCCATAGCAACTCTTTAATTGTGCATTGATTTGTAGAGTTCGGTCAATCAATGTTGTAGAGGTAGTAGGACAATTTACCAGCAATGACACCACATCTTAAAGGTCTTGTAGTAATCCTTGTTGGAATGTGGCTGCTTAATTTGACTGCGGCCTTAATCACCAATTAATGAAAAAATAGCTGATGTAATTTATAAGGTCTTTCAGATCCTCTCTCGAAGTCAATAACCCAAAATGGGCTTCCTGCTTGGTCTGTCATTTTCCAAAAATGGCGTGGAACTGGGTTAGAAAGAAATCACAATTGTTTAAACCGGCACTTGCATCTTTTACTCAATACGAAAGAACAAAAATGTTCTTGGCTGAATCAGTAGCAAAAAAATAAAACTAGGAAAGGCAGTTTGCACTAAGCCAAAAAGGTTTGAAATGGTAGCCGATCACTTCAAATCTTTTCTTGCGGTGCCAGATATAAGGAGTGAAGTCTAATGGAAACTAATCGGACTCTGCAGAACTGCTATTACTAGTTGCAGGGACTCCGTCCAAGGACCTTGTTGGGCTGGTTGTGGAGGCGGGAGCTAGTATGTTGTTAAAATGGATTAGAATAAGAGCTTTCTCTTGACAAGGGATTTCTAACTCTTCTCAAATCCCAATAATGGCTTGTACTATTGTCTGTAACTGATTCTCAGTGGGCCTAGCAAACTGTTAGGTTTGGGGGCAGGCGCACCCACTGAGGTACTGTCAGTCAGAACCCTCTGCCATACCTTGACCTATCAGCAGTATGATGGGGAATAAAACAATTTCAACAGTGAGATCGGGGGACAACAGGGAAAGGAAGCAGGAATAAAGGTGGGAGAATACCAGGGCTGGCTTTACATGCGATAGAATTGTCTCAGTCTTGTGAGCAAGTCCACTTACTCAGGATTTCTTCAGTGGCAAGAGAAGTAGGGAATCCAACTAAAACTCACAGTCCCGGGAATTGAAGGAGATCTATTGATTGGACTGTGCTCAACTTTAAGCAATGGTATCTCCTATTTGCTTTTTTTTTTTACATTTAAGAGTTTAGGTTTCTTTAAAAAAAAATTATTGAGAATTATTTAACACAATATAACAAACATTGATTTCAATCAATTCATTATGGAACAAAGCCGATATCATGCCTCATCTGTAACAAAGATTAAGAGAGATTAAAGGGCCATTAAAATCCCATAAAATCCTACATCATAGATAGATACAATTGATACATTTCCATTTACAAATATTATATAAAATATATATACAATATAAATACAAGGAAAGAAACGGGTGGAAAAACCATTATATAAGACATTTCACAGCTTATAATAATTGATGCTACAACCTATTGGTCCTCCAGAGCTCTATGGGTGCCCACATCTTTAAGCCCATCTCCCGTGTTCTTCTACCCTTTAGCTCATAGAGTGCGGCCTCTATATTGTACATACCTAGAAGTCTCGCCAGCCACATCTGAAATGATGGTGCCTCCGTATCCTTCCATGCTGCTGAGATCAAGATACTAAGTACTGCGACTGAAACAAAGACCAAGGCCTCTGTCTCCGAATTTAAAGCCAACTTGCTATTGCAGCCTAAAATAATCAATGTCGGGGATAGGCTAATTGTTATGCCTAGTAGCCCCTCCCAGAATGCCTCCATCTCTTTTTTAATCTTTCCTAGTTTATCGCACTGATAGAACGTATGTACTAGGTCCCCTGGGCCCTCTAGACACCTGGGGCACCTATTATCCTCCCTCTTCCTCCAATCGAATAATTTAGAGGGTGTATAATACAGATTAAAAAGTGTCTTAAAATGTTGTGCTTTCAGGTTAGAGGAACACAGAAGTCTTTTATCCAAAAGTAGTGCTTTATCCAAGTCAACATCCGAGTTTTCTAGTTTTGTGGCCCAGGAGACCTCGTTTTTTTCTATGTCAACCTGTATTTCTTCTAGTAATATCCCATAGATGCCTTTAATCCGGCGCCCTCCCGCTGAGAGATAATCCAATATACTACACCTTTTACTAAAAGTGATCCGTGTCCTCTTAGATTTAATTGTTTGAGTGACTTGCGCATATTTAAACTCAAGGTTCCCTGACATGGAATACCTGGACTGTATGTTAGCCAGGGGACTGATCTCATCCCCAACCATTATGTCCCCCAATCTCAAAATGCCACGTTGCACCCAATGTTTCTACATACCATCCCTAGATAGATTAGGAAACAACCCAGACATCCACAAAGGGGTATGCTGATTAAATTTTGGGATTTTCAGGCATTTCTGGACCAGCGACCATATCCCCCATACAGCATCTATTGTCTTATATCCCATTCTCTTGTAATATCGTTTATCTGTTTTCCTCAATAATACACCAATTGCCTCCCTACCTAAAATCAATTCATATATTGTAGGGAATTATCATTTCTACAGGAACTATTTGGCTCACTCACCCCTGGATCAAACACAATTGCCATTTGGGTAAGTAAACAAGACCAGTGCTAATACCTTATATTAGGTACCCCCAGACCTCCCCTTTCCTGTGGCAATGACATACATTTTATAGATCTTCTAACCTTGCCATACTGCCAGAGGAAGTTCATAAAAAGAGCTTCTATTGATCTAATACGTTTTTCATCAATTAAAAAGGGAATGGCATGGAACAAATATAATATCTTTGGAAACATAGTCATTTTTAGGACGTTTGCGCGCCCTACTATTGACAAGTGTAGTGTATCCATTCTTCTTAGATCAGTTTCCATTGATTTCAACACAGGAGTAATGTTATCACAATTATTTGAGCGGGTGTGGCACTTATCGTGATCTCTAAATATACTGCTGCATCAACAAATCTGGGATCTGTTTTAACTATGTTCTGTGAACAAAGCACCTGGGTCTTCCCTTCATTTAAGCGGTACCCTGAATATCTACCGAATTACTTAGTGATATCCACCATTACCCGAAGGGCGGCATCTGGTTCTACTGTGATGACCGCCAGGTCATCGGCATAAGCCAATATCTTTGTTTCGAAGCCCTTCGTGTTAACTGGTTTAATATTTGTACAATCCATTATCTGTTGTATCAGGGGATCTATATAGAGCGCAAAGAGGATGGGTGAGCAGGGGCACCCCTGGCGGGTACCCCTTGTTATGTATATCTCATCCGAGCTCTCGCCCATCATCTGAGTCCTTGCAACTGGATCCAAATACATTGCTTGTACAGCCTTCCTAAATCTTGGACCGAAACCTCTACCCTCCATCACCCCCCACAGATAATCCCACCTAACGCGGTCAAAGGCTTTCTCTGTGTCTCCTATTTGCACTGGTAGTTGTGGGAAGTAGTGCTTGGAGGCTTTTTTGGGAGAATGGAAAATATTTATTTGAAATAAATGGCTAGTGTTTAAGATCCAAATGTGTGTAGGTTCAGAGAATGTCAAGTTGATGTTTGGGGAAAGTGATTCTGTTACTATAATGTATTTAAAGCTTTGATAACATTGAGCCTTCTTCCAGGCACAGCCTTCAAATGTAGAATTTCCGCAGCATTACACTAGTATATAGTTCCAAAGGGACTGAAATAAAGACCCTTCCAGAGAAAATGAAACACGTAAACTGCAATGACCTGCCAAGAGATGCCCCACTGGAGAGATCTGACCTAAACAGATCTTTCTCTTGAACTCAAAAGGCGGAATGCCTAAAGATGTAACCAGTGATGGAGCAAGGTTTCATACGTATAGAAATTTGCTTGAATTCAATCCTCTCGAAATATCATGTAACTTATTAATCAAAAATGTTTGTATTACTAACAATTGCATTACATGACATTTCTGGTATCAAGGGGAAGCCCGGGAACTCTTGCACATGCGTCTGTCACATCTACGTGGTGTGACGTATCTCTGCTTTTGGTGGGAATTCTTGTAGCTGTGCACTAGTATTAAAGATGGCCACTTCATGTTTACATACTAAAGCACATGCTCATGCTCTAACTAAACTGTGTATGCGAAATGACCTCATACTAGTATGGTGTGATGACCTCTCCTCGTCTTTCTGACCAATCAAATGAAGGGAACACGTAGAGTTTGCAAAATTAGGGGGGTGGTACACACTCTGAAATGGTATAACTAAGGTAGGTTTAGTTAGTTAGATTGTCCGACTTGTCACAGACCTGTCACTGACCCAACGTATGCTGAAGGAGTTCGTGGATGCCGCAGTCGAGCACTCTGAAAGAAGAATCGGGAAATTGCGAGGGAGAAGACTCTGTCACCCAGTGGGATCACAAGAATAGCAAAGAGAGGGGTGTGACGCTGGCGTTGCACTTAGCAGAGGCTACCTGTCATGTCCCGTTGGCACCTGATTAGTCGGGAGCCCTTTCTTGTCCCAGCCCGTGGCCAGGGTTGGTCCTAGCACCATTCTAGATAAATATAATTTGTGTAGTATGTCCTTGTACCGTTTCCCTTTCTCACGCTTCCCAGGTACCATTGCCTAAAAATATTTCTTAGAAGTCTTGTAAGTTTTATGCTTTAATCATTATTTTCTTAATTGAGAAGTCCCTGATCTCACTATTGTGGCAACTGATTCACAGAATATCGCATAGATAAAGTGTTTAAAACATACCCGAGTCTGGGGTTATTTTTATGAAGTGAAATGTTATTCACTACCTATTATTCAAACTCCTTTGATCCTTAGACTTAGGACTTAGAGCACAAGTGACAAGAATTTGGTAAGTCATGGTGTACAGGTATAAGTCCTAAAGAATAATAAAGTTCTGATAGGCAGGTAGATTCGTAATTACCAGTTCTAAGTGTGAATGTTTATGGGCCCAGGTGAGTGTGGTATTTAGAAATTACCTGAGCTGGTAAGTCACGCGCCATCACCAGGCTCCACTCCCACTTATCTGGAGGGCTTGAACTTGTACCCAACAATATATCTAGGGTGTCAACTAACCTCCCACATTAAATTGATGCAGTGGGACCATGTTATGCCTTTTTAACTACCTAAAACCTAAGATAGATTTTGTTCTAAAAATGTATTCTTTTTCTATGGAATAAGAGAAATGCAGGTTGGTTTGGTAATTGAGCATCCCCTTAGCACTGACGTTAGGACCTTCCACACCCCACGTATACGAGCCCTCATTCAATCACGCCATAGTACTAATGTATGTCTTTTATAAAAAACAAAATTACTAATTACATTATATTCAATACATTCACTTTGAGGACAAAATTACAACTTGTATCTTATCTCCGTAACTGACTGTTCCTGAAGCTGCCCCCCTCTCCTGGATCACACTTAAAAGCCTTAAACTAATTTTTTATTTCCATCACAAACACCATGTTGCTGTCCTAGATTTCATACTCTGCCACACACCAATATTTTTCGAACTGTCCGCTTCATCCTGGTGCCAGAATTTTTATAAACCATGGTATAATGTGAGGTGGAGTATATTTGTCATCACCCCTTATTATAGTTAGATTCCTCTCTTCAAAGATATAACATCTTCTGCCACTTGATCTATTTTACTTGACCTCCCACTCAACACTCTAGTCTGGTGCTATGTCATTTACAATCCCCGGGTCAAGTGTCAACTCTCTGGCACCCATCCATGGAGAGTTTGGGTTTGATAGTGAACACATGTGGTGGAGAGGTCTTGCTGGCGGATTTCAGCCTGCAGCAGGACTATCAATGTCCAAGTGATCAAGGGTTGTTCAGCTACTGGGTCGTGCTTTTTCCCCTCTACCTCAAGTGCTCTGAGGTTGTGGTATGAAGCTGGTATGCAGTGCTTTACAAAATAAAATACCTCTTGGATCTCTTGTTTATAGGCCAATGTGCCTGGACCTCGTTATATAAAGCTGTGAGATAAATAAATACAACTACAGTAGATTGACAACATGAGCAGAAGTCTTGGTTTTGGTCATGTTGTTTCTGCACCCCACAGTTAAGGAGCAGCTGCACAGTGGAATTCAGCTCAGCAGCTTAGTCCCAGCCGGACACTGAAACTTAAAGCGTATTGAGATGTAGTGGGATTTATTGAGATGCATACATTTCAAAGAAATTGTGTGAGCTCTGGTATGTTGCTCATTACGAATTGCAAGCATGCTTAAGGTCTGCTAATGTTGCTTTTGATGTTTACAGTATAAACATAATAGACTGTTTGCTGAGCATGATTTCCCAAGCAAAGCCAAAGCTTTTTGTCATCATAACCCAACTAACATTTTACCATGTATGTAATCTGTCTTCGGTTCCCTTGTGTTACAAGAATGTTATTTATTTGTACAATTTTGTATAGTGCAAACTCGCCTGGAGGGCATTTGAGCGCTTTCCGTGACCACATGCGCTGTTGGTGTAATCTTTCGTTAAAAAAAATTGAATAAAAAAAAGCTTAAAATGGTTGTGCACTACTGTAGGTGCTTTTTAGGTCGAGCAGACCTACCCTCAATGCGTGAGCATTGAAGGTGTCTGCTTCAGACCTATTGTGGCCCGTATTGGCCTGTACTTGGGAATGTGGACAGTTACCAGACGCGCGCTTTGAGGCTGTCAGATTTCACCTCGGGAGCGCGCTGCTTGCTGTGTGTGGAGTCTTCGTGTCAGTTTCACTTTTTATGACTTTCGTTTTTGCCTAGCCTGGCTTTCAATGAAGAACGCTTGCTGGAAATAAATGTTGTTTTATTTTATTTAATAACATGCTTGTTGTTAGCTTTATTTTTAATGCACAATATTAATGCTGGCAATGTGATAACAGTTCAGCATGTGACTATTTAATATGCTAGCTTTAACTGGTAATAAAATGCATAAGTTTTTAAAGTTGGCGTGTTGTTTTTGTCTAGGCTGGCTTTCAATTAAGAACGCTTGCTGTGAATAAATGTGGCTTCTTTTATTTAACGACTTCTTTTAAACATAGCTTTGAATCAGTATTTGCAAAGCTGTGTTTCAAGTAACACCATTATTTATTTGTTGACGCTTCTTTTTCGTTTTCCGAAGGCTGCTTTTAATGGACACGCTCGTTGTGATCATTATTTTTAAACGTGTGTTTGCGCTTTCAATGGACACGCTCGTTGTGATTATTATTTTTAAACGTGGGTTCTAATTATTATTTTAAACATAGCTTTGGATTATTATTTCAAAAGTTGAATTTCAAGTAACACCATTATTTATTTGCCGACATGCTTTCAATAATAAGCTAGTTACAATTTTTAAAAGCTATCGCTTTTCATCGTGGAGTCTCTTTCCATTAACAAACTCGCTATTAGCATTACTTTGAAAGGTGCTTTCATTTATTTTTCCTAAACATTCGGAATTATTTATTTGTTTGCTTATCATGCTTTTGATGGCTGCCTTTTAATGCACACGCTCATTGTGACCATTATTTATACAGCTGGCTTTTAATTACGATTTATAACGCGTGATGTGATATAGCTGAAGCTTCGCACAATATGTAACCCGCGCAAAATATATGTATAAATACTATTTATCCGTACTTTATTGTTAACTATATACTATTACATTCACTCGTAAGTTAACTGAAAGCCGCCATTTAAATAAGCTTCGCACAATATGCAATTCACCAAAAAAAAACGTATTAACATTAATATTGCTCGTCGCTGATTTTCCTCGTTTCTATTATAAGTACAGCATAACAAACAAATAATTGCCTATGTTCCTAAAAATACTGCTTTTTCGTACTTAAATGTTAGCTTCATATGCCAACAGTCACGCGCAAATTAGATTGAAGCCGCCATTTTGTATACGCTTCGTATATTGTGCAACCATAGTAAACACAAACATACGTATAAACATTTACTGTTTTTTGCTACGTATTACTATTTGCAGCTTCTTAAAACGTTAAGATGCAGTACAAATATACGGTATTTTACGCGATTCACATAAACTGCATATTACGTTTTCGACACATACAGCATATCACATACTTTACATATACAGCATAACAAAAGCTTCGCACATACAGCATAACGCGCGATCTATATATACAGCATGCTACATTTACCAGTCACTAGACTACTGTATAACCGTCAAATTCAGTTTCTAGACATACTTTACAAAACGCAAACTTGGTTACTTTGCCAAAGATTACATGTTGTCGCGTAATTTATACCTTGTCCGACTATTAATCCTCTACCTACTAGTCACCAAACTTCTGTTCCACTATCAGCAAGTTTCTCTATTTCAATTAGTTTGTAAAATGCTACCTCCGTCAGCTCGCACATGCTATCTTTTAAGCATATTTCCCCATTCTCCATTTATTATTAAAAGTCAACAAAACACGCAATAACGTTGTATTTTGGTATTTCGAAATTTTATTCGTTTGTGTTATAAATATGCGAATAGAAACAAAACATTGCCTTTGTGTTTAAAAATCCTATTTTCAGTACTTTATTGTTAACTTAATACAATTACATGCACTCGTAACTTAACTGAAAGCCGCCATTTTAAATAAGCTTCGCACAATATGTAACCCGCGCAAAAAATATGTATAAATACTATTTATCCGTACTTTATTGTTAACTATATACGATTACATTCACTCGTAAGTTAACTGAAAGCCGCCATTTAAATAAGCTTCGCACAATATGCAATTCACCCAAAAAAAACGTATAAACATTAATATTGCTCGTCGCTGATTTTCCTCGTTTCTATTATAAGTACAGCATAACAAACAAATAATTGCCTGTGTTCCTAAAAATACTGCTTTTTCGTACTTAAATGTTAGCTTCATATGCCAACAGTCACGCGCAAATTAGATTGAAGCCGCCATTTTGTATACGCTTCGTATATTGTGCAACCATAGTAAACACAAACATACGTATAAACATTTACTGTTTTTTGCTACGTATTACTATTTGCAGCTTCTTAAAACGTTAAGATGCAGTACAAATATACGGTATTTTACGCGATTCACATAAACTGCATATTACGTTTTCGACACATACAGCATATCACATACTTTACATATACAGCATAACAAAAGCTTCGCACATACAGCATAACGCGCGATCTATATATACAGCATGCTACATTTACCAGTCACTAGACTACTGTATAACCGTCAAATTCAGTTTCTAGACATACTTTGCAAAACGCAAACTTGGTTACTTTGCCAAAGATTACATGTTGTCGCGTAATTTATACCTTGTCCGACTATTAATCCTCTACCTACTAGTCACCAAACTTCTGTTCCACTATCAGCAAGTTTCTCTATTTCAATTACTTTGTAAAATGCTACCTCCGTCAGCTCGCACATGCTATCTTTTAAGCATATTTCCCCATTCTCCATTTACCAGTTGCTACATCGCTGAAAAAGCGTCTGCAAGTTTAGCTCTTACACATACTTAGGAAGATGCAAACTCCGTCAGCTCATCTAAAATTACATTCTGCCACATGCTCTATCACCATACGTGTAAATCTTCATATTGCTTTTCGCTATGTATTACTATTTACAGCTTCTCAAAACGTTACGATGCACTACAAACATACAGTATTCCACGCGATTTACATAAACATTACGCTTTTTACACATACAGCATATTACATTCTTTACATATACAGTATAATAAATCTTCACACATACAGCATAACACGCGAACTATACATACAGCATGCTTCACTTACCAGTCACTAGAGCGTTAATTTCAGCTTCTACACATACTTTGCAAAACGCAAGCTCGATCACCTTCCCGAAAATTACATGTTGCCGCGTCATTTATACATAGTTTAACTACCATTCTCCACTTACTAGTCACTAAACTACTGTTTAACTGTCGGCAAGTTTCGCTCTTTCAAATACTTTATAAAACGCTACCTCCGTCAGCTCAAACATAATTACATCCGGCACGTACTCTGTTCCAAGTATATTTTTCCATTCTCCACTTACCAGTCGCTACATCTCTAAAAAGGCGTCTGCAAGTCTAGCTCTCACACATAATTACGGAGATGCAAACTTTGTCAGCTCACCAAAAACTACATCCTGTGACGTGCTCTATCCCACGCCCATCTCCTAGGCTAAGTTTACAGCGCATGCTCAGTACGTAAGCGTGTGTTCACAGGCTGCTAGCACTTTTACGTTTAGCTTACATTTTGTATATTTTTTGCATATAAGTAATTCTAATGCTAACGTTAATAATTAAACATGGAAATCATCATTAAATTAACGCACATATTATCTACAATTCTAATGCGTTCTGATGTTTAGTACAAAGCTCTTTTTATGCAGTTTCGATTACAAACATCTTAATTATTGCTGACTACCATTATTATTCTATCTATTGTCTTAATTTTATTATGCTTATTAGTTAGTGGAATGCTTCAACTACCATCATTATTTAGATATATTCGGCAAATATGAACTTGCAAAATGGTGCAGTTCAGCTGAGGGCTCACGTAAGAGCATCACAGCAGTGCACAGGCTACACTCCCGTAATTTACAGCACCCCACAATTACCAGTTCAATCCCAAGGAATATAGAAAACAAAAGCAAGGATACAAGTTTACAGAGTAGACAGGCTCATGTAAACCTTCATCCTTCAGAGTTTGACACCTTCCAGGCAAATGGAAAGGGGGGGGGGGGGGTTGTGGGGATGTAGTGAGAATGTGTCTGGGGCAGCACAGGTTTGCTGTAGGAAGGGGGAAAGGGGGTAATCTACACTACCTGCATGCCGTAGGAGATTAGACAGGGGTTCAACTGGGCTTTTTGCATCCATACCCCCTACCTGACCCTTAAGCAATATTACCCGTCGATTTTTCTGGCCAAAAAAATCTGTTCAATTTTCATGGTTGCAACTCAGTACAGGTATGGAAACAGTAGTGTAGAAAACATGCCATAAGACTTAGTGGAAGCACGGAAAAGGGCCCTTTTCACTGCTGTAGAAGTGGGGAAATACAGCACTGTGGGGATTAATGAGCCCTCAGGTCTCTGGGCCCAAGAGACTCTGCATCTGTTGCACCTATCGTAACTAAGTCCATTTGGGAACACTAATACAGTCATAATCAGGCAGAGTGGTATGCCATCAGGGAATTACCACCGTCCCTGACTCCTAATCAGAGTCATGAGGCATATAACAGCTAATATTAGTGTATCAAAATCAGGTAGCATGCTTCAAGGCGCGCTTGCACTTTATGTGGCACATATTGCAATACAAATAATACAGATCTCACATTTGCAAAAGTTAGAACAAGTGGCATTGTAAATAACACACCAATTACTTTAATTATTTTACGACTAAAAACATAAATAAAAGATTTGTCATTTACAATGCCAAAAGCTCAAACTTTCCTAATGCGAGACCTATTGCATTGCAAATGCTTGTTAATTTTTACAGTTTTTCATGCACTCCATAAGAGTGCATGTGTATGTAGTCCATCTTGCTCCCTTGCCCCAACCCTCCACATCCTCCTCCTGCTGTTGGTTGTGCTGCTGCTCCCTCCCTCCTTCCCCGCACCTCCTTTGTGTTGCTTGCCCGGCCCTCCTCCTGCTGTCCGTTGTGTTGCTGCTACTGCTGGCCTCCTTTGGAGCTGCCTAGTGTTGCTCCCCCCGGGCCCCGACTGTCCGTTGTGTTGCTGTCCAATACTTTTTGATTCTTCCATCCCAAAAGAGCTCTTTCCCTTTCCACCATGTAAACCTTCCCACATACGGCCTATCTTTATAAGACAATTACCAATTAAAAAATTCTAACAGTGGCAGTTTTACCCCATAATACCCTTCAAGCTCAATGTCTGGTGGAAACAGCTTACACACAGCGACCCTCTTCCACACGTGTCTGTTGATTATGGTGTACGGGGCGCATGAGCCTGCCCACACAATATAACAATCTTATTTATCTTCAAGCTGCACTTGAGGGGATGATATTCTTCTTTTATTTCATTAACAGTATTTTCACATATTACCAGTTCCTCAATACCCTCATCTTCCTCTTAGCACTCTCCCTCGTACTCTCTCACAATATTTACAGACGGTTTCCAAGTTTCTTGAATTTCAAACTTCGACATCCTTGAGAAATTGCCACATTTTTTGCACTTGTAGTACTTAGCCTTCGTAGCAGGGCATCTTTCTGCTTCTGTAATAGGCCTAAAGCTACCACACCTGAAACATACACATGTATTCTTACCTACTAGTACCTTACCAACAAGAACTTTGGTCTGATTCTTAGCCGAATCCTCAACACTCTTCTTAATTTTGTGTATCACATTTAACTTGTTATGGTCGTTCTTGACCTTCCCTAGTTGTTTATTTATTTCTTTAGTGTTTCATAGAGTGCAAACTTGAACCGTTAGGGTATTAGAGCGCTTTACAAGGGTCATAGAGTTATACAAGGTTAAGCATCACATAATATTCACACAGTGCTGGAAATATGATCCTTTGAGCTACTTAACATACCTGGTTGTATTCTCTCCCTGCCTCGCAATATCAGTGGTCTTTTGCAAAGACGAGTCTTTTAACAATCTTTCCTAATTCTTGCTGTTATTCGTTCTGTTGATGAACTGGTCTCTAATAATTTCCTCAAGTAAGTCCTTGAACTTACATGTGGCAGCTAATGTTGTGGAGTGGTGTGGCTCACTGGTTAGAGGCGGCAGACCCGAGAGCAGAGGACGGCCCGGGACCAGGGTTCAATTCCCGACGCGGCAGGGTCGTGGACCAGGATAAGCGGACTCGATAATTCTCATCTCGGTGCCTACTCTAACCAGGGATCACACCAGGCAACTCTGGGCATTAGCTTGCCTCATCTCCACAACGGCCCCCCACATATGCCGGGGCTGCCTGGTTTCACCTTGGAGATACCCAGTAGGGACCATCTCACAGGGAAAGCCAGGACGGGTTCCCCAGCGGTCTACTGTGCAGAGATACTCCTTCGGGAGTCGATTCTAGCGCATTACAAACCCACAATTAATGTTCTCAACACAGCTACATATTGCTCCATCATTTCCCCCGGCAAGTTAGCCCTAGAAAACACATGCCTCTTCATCACTGTGCGGAACCTAGTCGCCATTTTAGGATTGTTCTGTAGGATCCGCGTAGGGTGTACGATGGGTGCGTATTCTCCAGCCCGATCTCTGTGCAACCGGTACACGACTCCAAGTGCATACGCGACATATACGTATTACGCGGTGCAATTCCCTAATGTAAAAAAATATATATATATATGTATTTAATATAAATATTGAGGCAATAGATTATCTGAGCTAATCTTAAAAATAAGATTCTTTATATTACTTTTAAATGCAATTTCGGGCAGTCACGTTGGGTGTGTACAGCCTGTGCGCAGGGTGCGGGACCCCATGTGACCTCAAAAAAATGCATTTGATTGGTTCGTAACACTTCCTATTCTAACTATTGAACAACACCACCCATTTCAATCATTCTTCTTAGATTTTCTTGGGAAGAACATCTCTCTGCTGAGAAGAATTTTTTGGGGCAAATTGGACACCTATTATTACTTGCAATGGCTTCAGGACACCGGCCAGCACCATATTCTGAGCACTCTTCAGATGAGGAATTTGTTCATGAACCTCCTCCTCCTGAGAGGTATACCTCAGTGGTGTGGAAGTTTTTTTCTATTCCGGAGGGACTGAAGAAAGTAAACGCTGTCAAGGTGACATGCAAGATCTGCAAAAGGGTCCTCTATAGAGGTAACCCAATGAAAAAATACTCTTGCTGGACCACAAGTATGTTGAAACACCTAAAAACACAGCATCCTGTGAACTTGGCAAAGGAGGATGTTAAAGATTGGCTCAAACCCCTCCAGCTGCATTTCCTAGCAGTTCTGCTGCTGCTACGTCCTCTGAACATCTGGACCTACATCCCCAATTTGCCAAAGCAAAAATACACCGTGTTAAGTGTAATAGATTGCTCTGCTATGGAGAGCAGTCTGTGGATTTGGTTTGTCGAGCATTAGACACTCATCAGGGCTAGTTTTTCCCTTGAAGTTAAACCAACAAAACACGAAAAACAAAACTCAATGTCATCACAAATCTTTTTCACATCTGAAACTGACCCATGCAAAAGAGCGCAGTTCAACTCATTTAATTTTTAGAGTTGGACTTTTTTCATAATACAATCTTCTGACTAACTTCCGCATTTGAGAATGATGTACTGCTAACATCCTGAAATGGTGAAAAACACTTTGACATACTTTTCTAGAAAGACAAGCCAGAGAATGACCTTGCAAACCAGTATTTTTTCTCACTCGGCAAGAGTCTAGTCCTTGCAATATCTTAACCTTTTGTTTAACACTTTTTTTAGTACACGCTCGTAAGAAATTGCTTAAAATATCAATAGATTCTTGTCTTACACTATAAATACTACTGCAATCCCAAGTGTACACTGGGGCATTAGGATGTCTCCCTATAACTTCATCAGCTAACACTTCTTCTGCATTTCTGGGAACCATTTTCTCTTTCTCAATTGGAAAACCATTTCTAACCTCATAAGCTCAACCACTGGTATCAACTGCATGCAATAAATCATTGGTCTGAAAATAACTCTCTTCATTAAAAAAAGGCTATGAACTTGAACTATGTTTCCATTCACCCAAAAAAATCACAAACATTAGTTCTGTTAATTACTCTTATACTCTTACTTTTGGCCTTCATAAAATGGATTGGTTTATCCAGAAATGGAACTGGCCCAATCAATTTTGTCCACAGATTGAGAAAGCTAGGAAACATGTTAATAAATCGGTTTTTGCTTTTCTCCGAGATTATAGGATGGGGTCCATTTACCACAACAATCTGTGTTTCAATATGGATGGCATCAATAGGAGAGATGGTGTACATTTTACAGATGAGGGTAACAGAGTCTTTCTCATCAACTTTAGACTCTGCATCGCTAGTTACTTGTAGGTACCAAAATCTCTCAATAAACACAAGGGCTCTTTTTAGAGCCACCAAAGATCTAAACACATAAGGTTGATATATATCTGAAAAATATTTCTTTTTTATCCTTGGAGTAGCGCACCCAACACGTTCACACCAGGGGGCCGCGCTGTGAGTCTCCCACCCAACGCGTGCACATCATGGGGCTGCGCTGAACGCCGCTCTGGGTGTGCAATTCCTAATTTTGCCGTAAAATAAAAAAATACCACCTATCACTAATTTCTATTCTCCCCGGGGACCCCATCACCTGGGGCCTATATGCAACGTTGGAGACCGTGGGAGGAGCCTCAATGTCCCACATGGTCCCAGCCGACTCCCCGCGCCCTTCGTGAGCCAGCATTGCTTTTCCACACGGGGAGCTGCTAACATGCAGCTCCCCGTGTGGAAAACTAATCTGATTTGCATATTGAAACAGAAAATCCAAACAAACATGTCCCGGGGGTGACGCTCCCCAGGGCCCTCAACGGCTCCAAGAGGAGGACCACGCGGCCCCCCTCCCACAATATAAAAAGCCCAGAGGGATGGCGATCCCCGGGTCTTAAAGGCCCCCTCTGAGCCCCCCATTAAAATGCATTGTTTTGGCCCCCACGATTTGCCCCCCCGGGGCTAATTTTTAAACAAGCATGAGAGACCGCACTTTGTTTTTATGTATTTTTTTATGGCGTATCCGCGCACCCTGCGCACATTTTTCTATTTATAAAAAATATATATATTTTTTTTTGGGACCCCCTAAGCAGGTCAAGAGGGTCAGGATATTTCTACCCTGCCCCCTTTATATGCTTTGCACACTTATTCCACTAATTTCTTGAGCCTCGCTTCTACCGAGGCACAAAATGGCTGCCAACACTTCCTGGTTTGGAATGTTAACAAACAGTTGACAGCCAGTTAGCATGCAACTCGTGATCGTAAGGGTGTGCTCGGGATGCGCGGATCCACCATGGCCATAGATATATCTATGATTTTACTTTTGATTTTCTCAGCAACTACTGAACGAATGTACACCATTTAACCAAAAGGCACAAGTCTGAATCAAACTCTACCTCTTTGCCAAATTTGATGTAATTCCATTCAGCAGTTCGGGCTGTAGCCGCGATTAACGGTTCCTATGGAAAATTGCATGGGGAAAACACGTTTTGGGACCCCCCTTTTTTCTCAGCCCCTGCTTGACAAATCACCACTTTCAGGATAGGAGCGGCCCAGAGCGGGCTACCAGTTTTGAAAATTTCTCAAAGATTCGTCAAACAGCGCCAACGTTATTCCAAATATAAGGTTGCGGATTTCGTATGGATAATAGGTCCTAACCATAACTCCCTACTGGCGACCGTCAGTAGGTAATATATATATATGTGATCAAGCCTCTCTCAAGGCGAAACGCGTCATGGCGGCAGCGCTGGCTTCACCTAAATAAACCACCTTGCACCAGCATTCTTTGGGTCGACTCTTTATCACTGTGGAACTGGCAGTTTGGCTTTTCGTCTGCAAAGTGATAAGCTTCGTGAATATATATATATATATATATATATATATATATATATATATATATATATATATATATATATATATATATATATACATATATATACATTTTTTTTTTATTTTGTTTTTCGAGGGGGCAGAGGGATCTGCCAATAAGTCTTTCATGGTGAACATCGACTTGGAGTGGCGTCTATTTTTCACTTTGTTGAGCAAGAGTGTGTGGCAATCATATTACCTACTGGCGGTCGCCAGTAGGTATTTATAGTTAGGATTTTTTTCAATGTTAAATCTCAAAATTCTATTTTGAATACCTTTTGTGCCGGTTGACGAATCTGCCTGAAAATTTCCTCAAAATGGCCTCGCGGTGCTCCGGTCCTTCCCTGAAAGTTTGGGGGGGATTTGTCAAGCGGGGCCGAGATAAAAGGGGGGTCCCAAAACATGTTTTCCCCATGTTAATTTCCATAGGGCGGTCAACCTCACTTTTAGCCTGAACGGCTGAATGGATTTCCACCAAACTTGGCAAAACTGTAGGGACTGGTAGCCCGATGTGCCTTTGCTATGTCTCAAGATATGTGCTTCAGTGGATTTTGAGTAATTTAGGTTCAAAAAAATATATATATCTATGGCAGCGCCCCGGTACGCGCTCCGGGCCCGCCACGCGACTTGCGCGCAGAAAGCTGATTGGTTCTCGAGTGTCTGTAAACATTCGAAACAGTCCGGAGCGGCCGCCATCTTGTGTCTCGGTAGGATCGAGACACAAGAGGTGGCCAAAACAAAGGGGGAAATGACCATAAGGGGGCAGGGTAGACCCACCCTGACCCCCTAGGTTTGATGTGGGGGCTATAAAAGGGCCTCGCGGGGCAAAAAAAAAATATATTTTTTTTCGATTGTCGCGGAGGGAGCGCCCGGTACGCGCACCGGGGAGCGCACCGGGAAGCGCTCAAAAGAGAAAAAAGAAAAGGGGAAAGCCCCTGGCCCTGATGGCTATACAGCACCATTTTATAAGACCTTCGCCCATATTCTTGCAACTCCTCTATTAGAGGTTTTTCAAGAAATTAGCACCACAGGAGAGGTTAAGGGAACTATGGCTGAAGCCGTAATTGCGGTAATACCCAAGGAAGGTAAAGACCCTAAACTACCCAAAAACTACAGGCCTATCTCGCTGATAAACTTGGACTGTAAGCTCCTGGCCTCGATTTTAGCAAAACGCATTCAGAAGGTCCTGCCGTCCCTAATACATCCCTCGCAAGCGGGGTTCCTGAAGAACAGGCTATCGAGCGATAACACGAGAATTCTGGCGCACGTTATTGAAAAAGCTAAATTCTTACCCACACCCACCGTAGCAATTACACTAGACGCTGAGAAAGCGTTCGACAAAGTAGACTGGACTTACTTAAATGCTGTACTGCACAAATTTGACCTGGGTCCTCTATTCACTAAATTAGTCATGTCCCTCTATGCCTGTCCCTCCGCTAGAGTACGGGCTGGTGGCGCTTTTTCCTCACCCTTTGGTCTAGAGCAAGGCACGAGGCAGGGCTGTCCATTGTCCCCGTCCTTATTCCTCCTGGCAATTGAACCTTTTCTGTACTATATAAGGGAAAATCCTGACATCACGGGAATTCGGTTCGCAGACTGTACAATTAAACTCACGGCCTATGCTGACGACGTATTGGTCATGAGTGAAAAAGCTGATAAGGCTATACCAGCATTACTTTCCACCATCAAAGAATTCTCAAATGTATCCAGATACTCCCTGAACAAGGATAAAACTGAAGTGAAATCATTAAATAACCTGTGTGATAAAAACATCCTGGACGACTCCGGGCTTACCTGGCAGCCGAAGAGTTTTAAATACTTAGGTTTGGAATTTGAGAGGGATTTGATAACCACCCTAAAAATGAATGAGGAGCTACTCTATAAAAAAATACAAAAACTGTTAGAGGGCTGGTCTCCGAAATTCCTCTCATGGTGGGGTAGGGCCGAAACGTTAAAAATGATGATCAGTCCTTTGGTAAACTACATGGCGTGTATGCTCCCCATGACCTTCACGGACGACTTTCTACATAAAATCGAGAAGTCGTTTACGGATTTCCTGTGGAAAGGGAAGAAACCGAGAATTGCCATGAAAAAACTGCAACTTCCAAAACTTAAAGGGGGATTAGGTTTGCCCAATTTCAGAAACTACCAAACCGCCTTTCTCTGTAAGCAGGGAGCTTCCTGGTTTGCCGAAGACCCTATTTATGTGCCTCTCTGGATTAATATTGAGAGATGCATTGTGGGCAAGGCCCCACTCTCTGCCGCGCTTACGATGGACCTCTCACATCTTACGAATTCTAAATACATCATACTTAATACCAAGAGGGCTCTTTTGCGACTGGATCGCGTTCACAGTACTGGTCTGCATCTCTATGGCGTAACCCGTCAATTAAAATCGGCGGATCGCCCGTCATATGGGATCACTGGTCTGATAAAGGTATTAATGTGGTTGCAGATCTCCACGACAATAACATGCCACTGCCATTCTCGGCTCTGCAGGCTAGACACTCTCTACTACCGATTGACTTTTACGCTTTCTTGAAGCTGAAGTCGGCCCTCTCCACTAGAACATTCAAGCTAGCGACACCTTGGCTAAAGTCTATGCTTCCTCACTTTCACTCCTCTGGACATTTTGTCTCAAAAATATATAAACTTCTTGCTCCAACACCCAATAAAGCGATGAGGCGCAATGAAATCAAATGGGAATCAGAACCAAACAACACTGGCATAGACATAGACTGGGTCAAGATACATGCATCAGCACTCACACACAAGGTCTCGCCGATACTATCGCAGACCAAGTATATGATTCTTAACAGGGCATTCTGGACCCCACAGCGTTTGTTTAAGGTTGGCCTGCGAGACACACCGACTTGCTGGAACTGCTCCTTGGGTGTTGGTGACCTCCCGCATATGCTATTTAATTGCCCCATGCTTCACACATATTGGGCCGAAATCTTTGACTACGTTGGACACACGTTTGCCATACATCCTACAAGGGAATTCATCTACATTATCCTAGGAGCCTTAGACCCACTACTAAAGGGAGATTATGACCGCCAGCTTTTGGATCTCTTGCTTACATTAGCGTGCAAGGTGATCTTATGTAATTGGAAATCAGCGGCAGGGGTGTCTTTCGCTGCCTGGAGGGAATGGCTGTCCTGTATTAGGGGCACTGACAATCCCGCTCTACACTCGTCTCCATGGCAAGTTACCAACAAAAGACTATGGTCTTCCTTAGATCAGGCATCCTTCACCTTTGACCCACCATGAAGTACTAACTGATGAGGTCAAGGCTTAGTAAATGGGGGTGCCCGTTTCATGTACTGTGCTGGGTGTGACCTGTGACCTGTGTCCGTGAGCTAGACAGCCTTAGTTACACTGTGCAGGGACGACAAATTTGTATGGTACTAAATGACTAGTTTTGGAAGAGGATTCTACGGAACTGTGTGCAACCGTAAAAATGCAATGA
Source organism: Lissotriton vulgaris (assembly GCF_964263255.1). Lineage (NCBI taxonomy): Eukaryota > Metazoa > Chordata > Amphibia > Caudata > Salamandridae > Lissotriton > Lissotriton vulgaris. Next base: position 33,120 of record NW_028248243.1, on the reverse strand, counting down.
TGGCATATTACTTTGTTTATTCTTTCATCTTATCATCTTTTTTTGCAGATCCGGTCTGATGTTTATCTTCTTGTTTTTCATTATACTTTATTTCCTTTACTGTAGGTATGTGTGTATTGTTTTATATGTACTGAGCCATGTTTGCTGCGGCATCACTCCGATACAATTGTAATTTCACTGATGCATTAATGCCGTTATCATTTTTGTTATTGCTCAATAAAAAAGATTTGAACTCAAAAGAAAAGAGAAAAAAGAATGCCAGAGTTAAAAAATGTTGGCAATATTTTATAAATGGGAGGTAGTTCTGAAAAGAACTTTTTTAAAATTCTTTTTGTTGTTTTATATTTTTTTAATTATTTTTCTGAACATTTTTGTATTTTTTGTATTTTTGAACAATTTGATATTTTTTGGGGGTTTTTTAAGGGAACAAACAAAAAACAGGGAATTGGAAATGGCTCAACAGGAGCAATAAAAAAGAAAATAATTACTGTTTTCTTTTCTTGCTGCATTGGTGGTTGTCTACAGCATTATTTATTAAGGTGATGCTAAGTTCACCATAGCATAATGTTTTGCCACAGAAAATGCAAACAAATTTGAGTTTGCCAAATTTTTCCTGGATATATGGCACCATTTGGCGTTCTTCAGGACCAGAAAGTGAGGGTACAGAAGAGGAAGTGCTGGCCACAGGGGGTGGGTTGTTTTGAAGTTCCTGGACTTCAGCCTGGGCTAAATTATTGGGATGCCACCTCTCCATGTGGCGGATCATGGTAAAATTACCAAAAGAATATTTCTTTGTGGGATTGCCCCTGGAGAGAACTTTGTCACAAATAAGACAGGTGACTTTGGGGGCGTTCACCTTTTTTTGGTCATCAGGAAAAGAGAAGAATTGCCAAATGAAGTGCACTTTAACGTGCCTTTGTCTTGGTTCTTCAGGGAGGAAGCGCCTTAGTTGTTGATCCTCCTCCTCTTCTTCTCGTCCTCCAAGAAACTGTGGTGGTGGACCTTCTTTTCTTGGTGGTGGGGGTGGTGGTGGGGGTGCACCAGCTGCAGCAACAAGTGATGCCATTGTTTGCTCAAAAATAGCTATTGCTCTCTCAATGAAGAAAGTAAGAATGAGGAAAAAAGGAGGGGGCTTTCATTATTTGGAGAAAAAAAATGATGAGAACCAATGAAAAGTGTTATTTTCAAGTCACATGACCCGATGCGCCTACGTTACGCGCTCCGGCGTGCTTACGTTACGCGCTCCGGGCCGCGCCGCGGAGCGCTTCCGGGTGCGTTTACGCAGCGCGTCATAAGACACATCACGCGGCTGCGCGATACTTCACGCTTACGCGACGCGTCACGATGTTGTTTTCGATCACGACATTGGCGCTAACAGGACGCTTCCCTGCTCGCGCACCGGGGCGCTTCAAAATACTACGCTTTCCGGGGCGCTCACCGGGGCGCGCACCGGGAGCGCTCCAGGGCAAAAAAAAGAAGAACATTTTTTTTAAAAAAAATTTAAAAATTGTAAGGACTGGTAGCCCGATGTGCGTTTGCTATGTCACAAGATATATGCTCCAGTTGTTTTTAAGAAAAGTAACTTTTAAAAAATATATATTGGGCTACATTGGGCTGTATATATGTTAGAGCCCAAATGTAGCACAAATGTAGCCCAATGTAGCCCAATGTAGCCCAAAGATGGCCACCAGACACAAAAAAATACAAATGTAGCCCAAAAATCAGCCAGATGTAGCGCAACTATAGCCCAATGATAGTATGTACCAGAGTGTTCTAAAGAACAACTAGAGCGCTAACAGTCTTACTTATAAAGTGAGACTTTTAGTTAGGAATTAGCATTAAAAAAACCTTTGAAATTCACTGAAAAAACCATAGGTTTCACACCAGTTATAGTTAGCAGGAAATTTTACTGACATAAAACCAATGAAATTCTACGTTATAGTTAGTTGGACTCACTATAACTTGCCCGCCTGCAATGCACTGCTGATGACGTCACATATTACATCACTCATGACATGGTCAGTGACATCACTCATGACATCACTCATGACACCATCCTTGTGACAAAGTGGCAGACCTCCTATCAGCTTAAAATAACCTTTGACACACACATTCAAAAATAGAAACTAACATTTTATTAAAAAAGGAGAAACCAACACCAATTACAACAACTTATTAGGTAATTCCAACATCTACATACACATCCACTCATTCACCAACAGTTCTATATAGTCATTCATATATATATTAACTCATCATATGTAGTGATAGACCTATACATCCTGTTACACACCGACAGTCATCCAAAAGTTACTCACACACATATTCATACATGCGAAAAAACTATTGAACATCCATTTATTTGCATATACAGCTATACACACACTACCACTTTACTTCTAAGGAAACTTACACATACTTACTCTCTTAAACAATCACCTATAGAAACACATACTTATTTAAACAGGAACTCTTACAATCTCTCACTCTCACATATACTCACTTATATATCAATACTCACATATACTAGATTAAAACATATGTCGTTACTGAAAAAGACAATAGTGAGACAGTCGTTTACTCACTAACACACACATATACACACTCATCCATCCATACAGTCCTGTACATATGCTGTCTTCAAAACACATACAAACAGTGAGTCAGTCACCAACCCATACAGCCACTTATACACAAAGTGAAACACTGATACATACATTTCAATATTTAAAAGTTACTTGCTAATATATGTATTCACTAAGATACACTTAATAAGGCAGTTAACTAATCAATTCTTTTAAAAACAAACATCCATTTACACACTTATTTAACCATTTATTCTTCCATCGTCCTTTACAAATACATATATAAAACATAGTTATTTTTCAGAAAGACACACATTCACTGGCTGGTAGCCCGATGTGCCTTTGCTATGTCTCAAGATATATGCTCAAGTGGTTTTTACGAAAATTAACTTTGAAAAAATATATATTGGACAACATTGGGCTATATATATGTTAGACCCCAAATGTAGCCCAATGTAGCCCAAAGATGGCCACCAGAGACAAAAAAAAACAAATGTAGCCCAAATATCAGCCAGATGTAGGCCAAATATAGCCCAATGACAGAATGTCCCAGAGTGTTCTAAAGAAGAACTAGAGCGCTAACAGTCTTTTTAATTATTTTTTTTTTAATTTTTGGAAGACCTTTATTGATAGAAAAAGGCAAATACAAGTCAACAAGGAGCCCAGGGGCTCACACATATGGTACATTACAACTTACTGAAAGCACAGAGGATACATTACAGAAGGACTGAGGTCTAGTTTTAAAAGTTTTCCTTGTAGGATAGACATAAGCAGGATATCGTAGCACAACAAGTCAATACTGGTGTTGGACAATCAGGATAGATAATCTTATAGCAGAAGAAAACACCAGAGTCGCTGCGTGGCACCCAGAAAAGGAACGTCTAAACCCCAGGGAAGGAAAAAAGGAAAAAGAATAGAAGGCCCATAGAACAAAAAAGAAAAACAAAAAAGAAAGCAACCCCGCCCCCCAAGTACCCCCCACCCTGCACCCCTGCAGCTGGCTACGGCCTGTCCCCCCTAGCAGTGTGCCTGTCGCCCAAGAAAAGGAGTCCCGAAATATAGAGACCCCTAACTTCTCAGCACGTCAGCGGAACTTAGGAAGCACTTTGTGCTCCAGGAACTTGGATGCCAATATTAGAGGAAGCATGAATTTGGCTCCCACATAGCCCATTATTGAAGCAGATTTTGAATTTTTCATCTGCACGTCTAGGGGGCCTGGTAGAACTTTGGAGCAGCGAGGACACTGTTTAATTTGAACTGCACCTAAACAAGCTTATCACGATCGCCAGCACTCTATTTTGGGGTTTCATTGAGCCTAACTGATAACGCTTACCTGGCAGCCAAGATGGTGCATGCTGGGAAACAAAGTCTTCTACGAGACAGCGTGCAGACGTTCAGGATATTCGGCTCAGCTGGGCTTCCACCAATGGCAGCAAGATGGATCACAGATAAGCTACAGGTGGCAGCAGTCAGTGTTTGGCATTTGATAAAGGGACTTTCCCCGAAACGCGGCATGCCTCCAATGCTGTAATAAAGTTCTTCCTTCATGACCCCCTGCTTGTGTCCCTTCGGTTCTTTCCTTTGTGAAGAGAATCTTTCCTGGATAATTTTCGCGCCATACCCTGGGCGTGATTGAGGGACCCGTCTTGCTTTGTGGTCGGAGCCCAAGGGTATCTGCTTTGCAGCTTTTCGTGGGATCCGAGGTATCGGAACAGCTCTGGTCCCCGCAACCAAGGAACATTTCGGTGCTGCTGCATACGCAGTCCGTGACTGCACGGAGGGATCGGAATCACGGCTTCACTGCAGCTGAGTCTCCACAGCGCTATGGACTTTGAGAATTGCGGTGAGGCGTCTAGGGGGCCTGGTAGAACTTTGGAGCAGCGAGGACACTGTTTAATTTGAACTGCACCTACACAAGCTTATCACGATTGCCAGCACTCTATTTTGGGGTTTCATTGAGCCTAACTGATAACGCTTACCTGGCAGCCAAGATGGTGCATGATGGGAAACGAAGTCTTCTATGAGACAGCGTGCAGACGTTCAGGATATTCGGCTCAGCTGGCTTCCACCAATGGCAGCAAGATGGATCACAGATAAGCTACAGGTGGCAGCAGTCGGTGTTTGGTATTTGATAAAGGGACTTTTCCCGAAACGCGTCATGCCTCCAATGCTGTAATAAAGTTCTTCCTTCATGACCCCCTGCTTGTGTCCCTCCGGTTTTTTCCTTTGTGAAGAGAATCTTTCCTGGATAATTTTCGCGCCATACCCTGGGCGTGATTGAGGGACCCGTCTTGCTTTGTCGCCGGAGCCCAAGGGTATCTGCTTTGCAGCTTTTCGTGGGACCCGAGGTATCGGAACAGCTCTGGTCCCCGCAACCAAGGAACATTTTGGTGCTGCTGCATACGCAGTCCGTGACTGCACGGAGGGATCGGCATCATGGCTTCACTGCAGCTGAATCTCCACACCGCTATGGACTTTGAGAATTGCGGTGAGACGTCTAGGGGGCCTGGTAGAACTTTGGAGCAGCGAGGACACTGTTTAGTTTGAACTGCACCTACACACGCTTATCACGATCGCCAGCACTCTATTTTGGGGTTTCATTGAGCCTAACTGATAACGCTTACCTGGCAGCCAAGATGGTGCATGCTGGGAAACGAAGTCTTCTACGAGACACCGTGCAGACGTTCAGGATATTCGGCTCAGCTGGGCTTCCACCAATGGCAGCAAGATGAATCACAGATAAGCTACAGGTGGCAGCAGTCGGTGTTTGGCATTTGATAAAGGAACTTTTCCCGAAACGCGTCATGCCTCCAATGCTGTCATAAAGTTCTTCCTTCATGACCCCCTGCTCTTGTGTCCCTCCGGTTCTTTCCTTTGTGAAGAGAATCTTTCCTGGATATATATATGGATATATATGGATATATATGGATATATATATATATATATATATATATATATATATATATATATTTTTTTTTTTTTCTTTTTTTTTGAGGGGGCAGGGGGGTCTGCCAATAAGTCTTTCATGGAGAACATCGACTTGGAGTGCTGTCTATTTTTCACTTTGTTGAGCAAGAGTGTGTGGCAATCATATATATATATATATATGTCAATATCAAATGCCCTTGAGCTTACAGAGGGCGACACGCGCTGTTCTCACCATCCGGTTTGTATGCCTCACTGCTTGCAATGACAGTTCGCCTTCATTCTTTCATGCTCGACGCGTTTCGAGGCTGGCTACGCCCCATATTCATGAGCTGCTGTGCACAAACATCGAGGCTTACTGGTTCATCTTCAATACCTTTATTTATTGAAAAAACGCCCCCAATGGGCATGGCTCACAGGTGATGCACGCAGGCATGATGGTCACTGTGGTGCAGACAGTGAGTAAATAAATCGAGTTTGGATTGAGATTCATGGTGTCAGCGCCTTCTTCGTATCGGATGAGTTTGGCAAGATTGGATATATATATATATATATATATATATATATATATATATACATACATATATATATATATATATATATATATATATATATATATATATATATATATATATATATATATATATATATATATATACTCATATGTATAAAGCTCTGCCCCAGGTGTAATATGTTCTGCCACAATTGCTAGTCACCACATGAGGTGTTCTAGCATTAAAACTAAAATTCACAGCATATACACACACCACTTGTATAAGCTTGTCAGTATACAACTCTGCACAAGATACAATATGTTCCATCACAGTTCCAAATCATCCAATAACACATTCTGGCACCAAGATAAATCGCAGCATAAGATAAAATCACAGCATAAACACACAGCACCACACCACTATAAAGTAGCCTTCCTTTACAGTACCCTGTATTATGACCATAGTACAGGCAGCCTGAACAAGATAATCAACTATAATAACCAAAGTAGCCACCGTTGTTCTCCTGTGCCCTAACCATCCTTTTCACTGTGTACAATGCTTCCCTCAAAGTACACAGGCTTGGACTAAGGCAGACACCTTTGCAGATGTCCTTCTTCAGAGTTCCAGTGCTCACCGCAGATCTTTTCCACAATGCTCCCACGCTGCCCTGCAGACCTCAGTGCTTCAGCTGGACTCCGATGACTTTACCTAGTCGCCAGCAGATCAGTGCCTCATCGTGCCACATATGCAACTCATCCATCTTTTTAAACAGAGACGTGGAAAGTGATGAACGAGCACCACTAACTTCTCAGCACGCCAGCGGAACTTAGGAAGCACTTTGTGCTCCAGGAACTTGGATGCCAACATTAGAGGAAGCACGAATTTGGCTCCCACGAAGCCCATTATTGAAGCAGATTTTGAATTTTTCATCTGCAAGGTAACGTTGTGACCTGTTAGAGGAGATAACACGTGAATTTCTCAACTCAACCAGCAGACTGTACCCAGTCCTGATGAAGGCCCCATGGTGATGCTGCCAAACCGCACTCGTTCTCTGGCGGTTGAAACATCGACATGTTATTACTAAGCGTACCAAGCCCAAACATGCTCATGAGAGGTTGCAAATCACATGTCTTCAGGGTTTTCTATTGTGTTTGGACGCAATAACTAATTTATTTACGAATCTTTATAGTATTTTGTTGAATGATTTTGATTGTTCATTGTGTTAGCACTTGTGTTATCTCTGAGGCACATTTATATATGTCACAAGCAGTGTTCATAGTCTGTACTATATTCTTTTTTGATGTATTAGCCCACAAGATATATGACTTTCTAATATATCTATTTTTCATTTTCTTTCAAGTAAACTGTGGTGTTGTCATTTGTAACGTGTCAGTAGTGTGTTTGTTTACATATCATTAATTGATGGTCCTTAAATCTTGGTGGATAGATTTTACTCATAGATAGTGATCACATGCTACAAGGCAGAACCTTTGTCTCTATACTGTTGTACTTCCCCAGGTTCTGCATGCTACTGGGATACCCCATTTTTATTAATGATCGTCCAGCAGACTGGCAACCAATGTACGGCGATGACGCTGACAAATGACAGATAAGGTCACCCAGATGTCTCATGGCAACCGATGCGTGCCGAGGCCTCCTCCATGACATCACTCGCTCGCATTCTCCACAATCCTGTTTGACGACGCGCTGGAGCTATGCCTCATGTGATGGTGCCCGTCACAATGGTACAGGCCTTCACAGCTGTTCTGCCCCACAGGAATGCTGCAGTCCTCAAGGCCACCAGTGAACAGTGTGTGTGCCCTTTGAAAGAGGCAAGTGGCATGAGTGCTTGCAACACTCCTCTGAGGTCTTCTCAATGCTCTTGAGTCAACCGCAGTGCTTCACCAAATTGTCCAAAATGCACCAAAACTCTGCAAAATGTCCAGTTCGCAGTTGTGCTGTACACACCAGTCCAGAACAGCTCAGGAATCCGCTACGCAGCCAATGGAGGCCCAGGGGTTGTTTCACTGATCCAAGTTGACCAAAAAAAGAAAGTTCAAATCTTCACACTTCTTTCAGTGCCACTGGTATAGGCATCCTATCTTTGTTGCCACTTTGAAAATAAAAAGGACACATGAAGAAAGGTGAAATAGGTTTATTATGTCCTGTACATCAACCTCTGAAGTCCTCCTCCTTCAGCAACTGCCTTCTGTCTTCCCTTGGAGTCCATACTCTAGAATCCAGTGGAGATAGCAGCCAGATGCAGTTGCAGTTGCTAGGATACAAAAGGGGATATTCTTTGTCTCCTAGTTAAGCCATCACCTTAAAGTATCCCTCCCCCACTCTTTTTTCCTCATCTTGCTGAATGTCCTGTTCAAGGGAAGACATATGTTTGACTGATTCACAAATCATGCCCCTCCATTTAGGTTCTGGAAGTATTTTGGGCATATTCATTGAAGTATGTCACTGATCCCTAAAAAGAGAGTTTGGAGCACACTCCAAACTCACTGTCCTACTTCACCGAAAGCAAAGACAGCCTTTTAACACATCAAGGATGAATTGCAGGGTTTAACACAGATGCACAGCTTAATTATAATTCAGAATCCTCAGATTGTGCTTGGTATAGCTGCCAGACATCCAAGCATAGAGAGAAAAAGTAGAGATGGCTGATTCTGCTGTGCGGATCCTTGGAAGGTGACCCTTTCAGAAGGCTCCTGGTGAGGAGGACAGAAGCTACAAGTGCTATACAAGCAGTCATTCAAAAAACACCACTCATTCCTTTACTCCTGTACATTAACAATATGTTCCAGCTGCATGTGGCCACCAGATATCTCTGTTGTCGCAGCAGGTTTACTTAATGGTAGTTGTGAAGAAAACTACCTGGAAATTCACGTTTCAAAATCCGAAATCATGGGCTTTAGTTTCCATCTAAAAGTAAGCTGAAATATTTTTGCCTGGGAAGTGACATCTAGAACTGTTTCTTTATCTTGGCACTAAGATATCCAAAACGCTCTCCTCAAAACCACACATAAGGCTAGTACAAAGAAAGACCCATAAAAAAATAAAGGGGGAAGAGAGGATAGGGCCACCCAAGATAACAGCTTCTCTTTTATCATAACAATTATCCCAAAAAGTTATCTGGATTGTTTGAACATGTACAATGGATTTCTCTCCTTTCTAAGTAGGCAAATTCATTGTGATCACCGATGTGCTGTCTGTAATAACAATAAGCCCATCAACAACCCTAAAAGAGTGTGGGGAGAATAAGATAGCCCTATGTTGAAGCATGACAACTAGGATGGTATGTAAGGGTTTGTCTTAATTAAAAAAAAAAAAAGAATCCTGACACACTTACAACTCTGATAGTGTTATTTTCACAATAGGTAATTCCTTGAAGAACCCTTCAGTCCAGATAACGTGTGTTAATTGCATAGAAATATCCAAGCAGGAGAATCCCTACCCTGCATCCTTATATTTTTTTTAGGTCTTGGGAGGGCTTGCTCTGTCTCTTCAAGACATGATTTACTTTTATACAAACTAAGCTAAAGTGCGGCTTGACGCAATTACAACAATACTAAATAAATAGAAAAAAATATGGCTGCCATAAACTTTTTCTACTTATTGACTTTTGAAACAAGGTAGCAAGCTGCACTGTAGCTTTAAATATCAAAATCTAAAGTGCGGCATGCCACCATTGCTACAAAAGTCAATAAATAAAACAAAAGCCAGGCGAACGCAACGTTTCTTTCCCATTTGCAAAGACAATAGCTCTCCATTTAGCTAATGTGAGGTCTGTTGCATTACAAATACTTGTTTCATTTACTATTTAAGATCAGGGGATTAAGTCCCCAAGTCCTGTAATGGCTTCCAGCAACCTTTTTATGATGTTGCTGGCAGCCAATAAGAGCACTCAGTCTGGCTCATGTGGAAGTGAATTTGCCCAAAGGAAAAAATCTCCCTGGGCCCATCAGAACGCTCCATTGTTAAAGTGACACTCCAGCGAGAGTCTCTCAAGCCTCTCCCAGACTCAACTGTCTGGAATTACAAATATTTTTTACACTTAATTTCTAAAAAACGACTGAACAGATTTACACCATATCACAAGAAGTACAATCTGGCGTCCAAGATCTAGCTTCCTGACAACTTTGCTGTAAGTGCATTCAGCACTTTTCGCTGAAGTGCTGCCTTAAGAAGTCTATGGAAAATGCATGGGGAATTTTGTATTTGGGACCCCCCATTTTTCTCTGCCCCCACTTGAAAGGTCACCCCAAAACTGTCCATGCACAAACTAAGTAACATAGAGCACTTTTTGGGTAGGTTTCATGGAGATTTCTTCAAAAATTGTCAAAGTTCTTAGCATCCTAAAGAACTAATTTCCTATGGAAACGCTGACCTAAATATAACTACCCAGTGGTGACCGCCACTGGGTAATACATATACATATATATATATTGGACCCAGGCGGAGGCCTCTGGCCGAAACGGGTAGGTCGTTTGTTGCTCCTCATGCACTTAGCACTTTGCACTTTTCACTAAAGAATGATTGAGAGTAAAAACTGAAAATAGAAATAAAAATAAGGAACATCTAAAACAACTAATACTTGCCACAAGTTTTGCTGCTGCGAGTGCTGCTTTTCTGTGCCCCTCTGAAGTTTGGAGTTGGAATCTGAGGGGAAAACACAGAAAACCCGTTTTTCCACATATATATATAAGTCAATACATTTTGAGGCTGAACAGTAAGATCCCTAATGGCTTGAACATGGGTGAAGACCTTAACAACTTTTTGTAATAACTTTCTGTAAATATTTTATTTCACCATATGCATGATCTATTATAATGGATTTTTAACTATTTATGGTTTTAATCTATTTAATCATGTGAGGATGGTTTATGAAGATTTACTCTGTTTATTTATAATATTAACTCATTGACAATATTGCATTTATATTGTATATTTAAAATCCAGTTGTATCATTATGAATTGTGGTTTTCCAAAGTCCCTGCTGCTACACATGAATTTATTGAGATGTAAGTTCCTGTATGTCTCCCCTTTAACTATATTTATGCACTGCCGAATTTCTTGCACTTTTATTGCTATTTTGCACTTCATCACTACAACTTTTCTGCTCCAGGTTTTATCCTGGATAAAATTGTTTGTTCCCGATTTTTGGGATTATGCACCCTGCACTTTTCTCTTTGCACTTTAAAATTCAGTAGTGGTTTTCCAGATTGATCTACTGTACAGATAACGGATCCACCGGACATTGATCTTTGTGTCATTCAATTAAATACATGCACTTTAATATTGTGGTCATCCATAGGGCACTTGCCCTCTATGTAATTGATTGATTTTTAGTGTTCATATTAATGTATAGTGTGTTGTTATAGTTATATGCATTTACGCATTGCATTGCACTGTACAACATATTTGGATGTTCCACTCTATATTTTGGAAGATATTTCTTTCATGTCCATTATTATGTGGGAGGAGTTCCGTCTATGTAACAGTATTTAACCACTTATGTCTCAGGGTCTTGTCATGTGATCAAGTCCGGGTTCCCCGGACGAAACGCATCATGCTGCCATCCCCATTGATGGAATAAAAGCACATTATTTCTTCTGAAAATCCTTGGTTTGTGGTCTGTACCTGGCTGTGTCCGTTTGGTGTCTTCGGCGCTTCAGGATTGTGGATCTTTATTCATTTGGCGAATTGGCTGAATTCGTCTCTACGGACCCTCTCGTCCTTCACGCTGTGGCTGGTTTGCAGTTTTTGGCCGCCCTCGCCTTTGGCGATTGTCTTTACCCGGAAGGAGTACAGCGTTGCCAGCCCCCCGCGACCCGGAAGTCTATACGGAGTTGCCTCGTGCCGCGGCCGCCGACGGTTTGCTGGTTCCCGTGAGGATTCGTTTGGTTCGGAGGACCCAGATCGTTCCTCGCTGGCGGTAAATCAAGGTGAGCCCTGGGCGCTTGAGGCTACCGTTTGGGTTAAACGTGGGTTTTGACGAGATACGAGGACTTTATCATTTGTTCACTCTCTTTTTTTAAAAAAAGGACGTGTTTTACACGTGGATAAAAAGACTGTTTGAACTGGTGCTTAATACTATTATTTTCCGCAAATATAATGGCGATGGCAGCTGACATTTTCCGAGACAGGGAGCAAGAAGCAGATGCTCTTTTTTTAAATTTGCTGGCAGTTGCTAATACAAGGGAGAAACGCAATGAATTAACTACCGAAGGAGATGATATTAAAACGAAACTTAAAAAGTTGGAAAAACTGCTCCGGACGGAGCTCACAAAATGGTGGGAACAAAAGAGCCTGGAAAAATATAAGGAAGCCAAAAGAGTTCCTCGAGGCTTAAGAGTTGTAATAGCCCCATCTTTCGAAAATCCCAATCCCCTGATGCTAAAGGAATGGGCTCAGCATAACCTCGATGCATCCATGGGCATGGTTTGCATATTAATCAAATACGCCGAAATCGATAGAGTCGAACTAATGACTCAGATTGAGAAACTCAACCTCGAGTTGAATGCCATGGAAGAACAAGAGGCAATTAATAAAGGGCGGGAAGACATCAAAAAACGTCTTGACAAATATGAAGAGACCATAAAAACCCGTAAAGCTTTTAAATTTGCCAGAGACAAGGCTGACTATGAGAATGGCAGGATTTTTACATTTTCAAGGAAATTTGAATCTGTCAAAAGGCAAGCTTTAACAACATCTGTGCCACCGTCAGCTACTACATCACAAACTCCTCAGAATCAACAAGTGGGAGCCCCCGATGGATCAGACACCGACATGAGTTCCATCTATAGTAGTGGGGGGTCTGATGACGAAATAAATGTGCAACATCTCGGGAGCAGCAGTTTCACTCCATCTGAGGAATTGGTTTTTATGGTGGAAGATCGGCGGAACACCCTGAGATCGAGAGGGACCAAGCCAACAGTAATAACAGGAGGAAGAGGCGAAACAAATCCCGTAAAGAGAGGAGGAAATGCCAACAGTTACGGGAAAAAGAAAAGAGGAAGGGGGAATGCCCAAAAGAAATGATAAGTAACTTATTGAAACTACCCACCATATCACCATGTGATGATTTAATGTTGGCCACGGGGCTGGACAACAATCGAGATACTAACACAAAAATTGCATCACATGAAAATGACACTAATGAAAAAGAAAAAGACAAAGAAAAAGAAAATAACTTTCAAGAAAAAGACAAAAATCTTAAAAGTATCACTTGCCATCCCGGCAACCCCGAGGTAGAGAACACGGTGATTAATTTAACGGAACTTGACCTCAATACAGCAGAGAAACAGCTTCTTTCATTGGGTCTGTCCTACTGCCCTAATAATGGATTTAAATACGTGCAGGCCAGAATAGACACTTTTAAATTCATAAGGAAACTTAAACTCCTCAAATTCCATACAACTAACAAAAAAAGTGAAAAGGCAAGAGCGATTATTAGTGAATCACAAACTCATAAGAACTTCACTATTGCTGACACCTAGGCTCTTAAAACTGCTCATTCACTAGCCAATGATGACGACGCCCTGAACAATACCCAGGATGTATTAGGCGCTATGGCAATCAGTAGTGGCAGTGCTGGTAACAGTCCCTTTTGCCCAAAATCAACGTTTGTCCCGGTAATGCCTCGGGATGCTATCGACATCTTCAATGACAGAGTTGTGGAAGATTTAAAAGATTTGAATAAAACGGTGTCAAAGTATAAGAAAAAGAGAAGCTTTAGAGACAAACAATATTCTCTACTTATGCAAAAAATCAAATCAAGAGGTGACATCATTGTCAATAAAGCGGACAAAGGTGGAAATATTGTCTTGTGGCCACGCACTTTATATCTAGAGGAAGCGGAAAGACAATTAAATGACCCAGCTTGTTACAGGAAGGCCTCTTTTAATGAACTGAACAAAGTTAAAACTCTTGTACATGCAAATTTAACCACTTGGAAGAGGGAAGGACTTATTAGTAAAAAAGAATTTGATTTCTTGAAGAAAGATTTTCCAATTACTCCAACATTGTACCTTCTACCAAAGATTCATAAAGGTACAACACCAATACCGGGGCGACCGATTATTTCCGCCCAAAATAGTTTGTTGGAACCCCTCTCCAAATATGTTGATTTCTATTTACATGAATATATGGAGGCCTTGCCTAGTTACCTGAAAGACACTGGTGACTTTTTGAAAAAATTGAAGGAAGTTTTGTGGAAACCAAACTATTTGTTTCTAGTCATGGATATTACATCATTGTACACCTCCATTAATCATTCTGATGGTTTAAATGCGATTGAATACTTTTTATCTACTAGAGACATTAAGTATTATGAACACAGTAAAATGCTCATCAACATGATCGATTTATGCCTTAAGAATAACTTTTTTCTTTTCAATAATGAAATTTTCCAGCAACTGCGTGGTGTTGCCATGGGTGCGTGCTTCTCCCCAAGCTACGCGTGTTTACACGTGGGCTGGTGGGAGAGGCACGTCCTAGGTGGGATCCGCAGTTGCTTGGATGAAGATGAAATTGGCATTATTAAGAAGTGGCGTTTCATTGATGATGTCTTTATAATCTGGCAGGGGTGTAGAACATCAGCAGAAGAATGTGTTAGTAATATCAATAACAATTGCTTAAATTTAGAATTCTGTGCTACCATAAGCAATGAAAAAGTCAATTTTTTGGATGTAGAGGTTTACATTAAAAACAATGAGATCATGACTAGGATGTATCGAAAAACTACAGCTGGAAACTCAATTTTACATGCTCAGAGTAACCACCCACATCATCTTATTAAAAGCATCCCTTATGGGGAGTTTTTAAGAATCAGGCGCATATGTAATAATGAGATTGACCTCATGAACTGCTTGAATGGGTCTTACCAGAGATTTTTACGTAGAAGCTATGAAATCCCTAACCTCACTAACTCTCTGAAAAGGGCTTTATCTACTCAAATAATGGCAACGGTAGAGCAGCCAGCATTAGTTATTCCTGAAGAGGAAGTTTCCATAGCTGAGAAATCTTCCATTCGCCTAATCACCACTTTTAATAACCAACATAAAAAGATGAGGCAAATCATTAAATCTAATTGGCCCATCTTAAAAACAGATATTGTGGTGGGCCCTTTGTTGGAAGACATGCCTAACATTACTTTTCGACAAGCACCCTCTATGAGGGATGCTCTGGTTAAAACTAGCCCTGAAACTATTGATAAACCTAACTGGTTCTCTAACAAAACAGGTTTTCGGAAGTGTAGTTCATGCCGGGCATGTAAATTCAGTGTGAACACCAGCGAGTTTGTTGAGGGTCTAACTAATGCTGTGATTCCTATCAAGAATGTGTATACTTGCAAAACAGACCATGCGGTCTATGTTCTTAAGTGTACGTGCAATTTACTTTATGTTGGCAGCACTAAGTTGCAAGTATTTAATCGTATTCTACAGCATCTTCGTGCCATTGTTAATTCTGACCCCAACTATCCAGTGGCACGTCATTTTAAGCTGGTACATAGGAATAATCTTAATGACCTGCAGTATTATGTTATTGACTCAGTTCCCCCAAACAAAAGGGGTGGTGACAGAGAGAAGAGACTTAGACAACTAGAAAGTCAATACATTTTGAGGCTGAACAGTAAGATCCCTAATGGCTTGAACATGGGTGAAGACCTTAACAACTTTTTGTAATAACTTTCTGTAAATATTTTATTTCACCATATGCATGATCTATTATAATGGATTTTTAACTATTTATGGTTTTAATCTATTTAATCATGTGAGGATGGTTTATGAAGATTTACTCTGTTTATTTATAATATTAACTCATTGACAATATTGCATTTATATTGTATATTTAAAATCCAGTTGTATCATTATGAATTGTGGTTTTCCAAAGTCCCTGCTGCTACACATGAATTTATTGAGATGTAAGTTCCTGTATGTCTCCCCTTTAACTATATTTATGCACTGCCGAATTTCTTGCACTTTTATTGCTATTTTGCACTTCATCACTACAACTTTTCTGCTCCAGGTTTTATCCTGGATAAAATTGTTTGTTCCCGATTTTTGGGATTATGCACCCTGCACTTTTCTCTTTGCACTTTAAAATTCAGTAGTGGTTTTCCAGATTGATTTACTGTACAGATAACGGATCCACCGGACATTGATCTTTGTGTCATTCAATTAAATATATGCACTTTAATATTATGGTCATCCATAGGGCACTTGCCCTCTATGTAATTGATTGATTTTTAGTGTTCATATTAATGTATAGTGTGTTGTTATAGTTATATGCATTTACGCATTGCATTGCACTGTACAACATATTTGGATGTTCCACTCTATATTTTGGAAGATATTTCTTTCATGTCCATTATTATGTGGGAGGAGTTCCGTCTATGTAACAGTATTTAACCACTTATGTTTCTGGGTCTTGTCATGTGATCAAGTCCGGGTTCCCCGGACGAAACGCGTCATGCTGCCATCCCCATTGATGGAATAAAAGCACATTATTTCTTCTGAAAATCCTTGGTTTGTGGTCTGTACCTGGCTGTGTCCGTTTGGTGTCTTCGGCGCTTCAGGATTGTGGATCTATATATATATATATATATATATATATATATATATATATATATATATATATATATATATATATAATATATATATATATTATGCTCAGCTGTCCGCCATTGACCCCTTTCACTCACGGCTGGGTGCTGTGAGCGCGGTGGCGGACACTGTGCGGATTTCCAGTCCAAAGCTCACTCGCATCCACAACAGAGGCGAAGCACTCACAGGAACGGTAAACCTAGATTTTATTCGGTTTACAAATGCATATAAAGACGCGTTTCGGCTTGCGACCTTTTTCAATAGTGTTGAGCGCCGAGTTAACGCTGGTTTTTAAAGAATGTGACATGTAACAAATGTAATCAACATCGACCTAGGACACCCGGCTAACTTCGCCAGGATGTCAGCCATTGTTAAACGTAAGAAATAACATGTAAGTACCATGCCATATCTATGTGGTCAAACACTGCCAATAATATGGCACTGTTATAGATTCACAGCGAGTGCTGCCTTTCTGTGCCCCTCTGAAGTTTGGAGTTGGAATCTGAGGGGAAAACACGGGAAACACGTTTTTCCACACATATATATATATATATATATTTCTGTAAATAGTCCTTATATATTTATGATATTCAAAAAAAAAATGTATAATATAAATTTTTTTTTATAACAAATACATAGGACTGAAACTTGATTCTGTGTTTTCTACACTAAGGTGCTGTTTTTTGGTGTTACACATTATTTGTTTTCACACAAGGTTATACCTGGCTACGGAGCAATTTACAATGTACAGCTATGATTTGCATCTTTATAATAATTTGTCATGCTTTAGTTTGGTTAATGATCCAGAACTGTTTTTTTGGTTTACTGTGAGATATATCATGCATTCATGCATATTATTTTTTCTCATTTACTGATGCCCAATAACATCAGCGCATTCATGCAGTCATTTTGTTACCCACAAATTTTTGTTTTATATTTATGTTACCAGAAATCAATTCGGATTGCCATTAATAATCATTAAGCATGCAGCATTGTTTCTGTTTTTTGATGCAACAAAGTTACATTGACATAGCGATATTGTGCACTGTATCTTTAAATTGTTTGTATCCAGCATTTGGTACAACCATGTGACTCACGTTTGGTAGGTGTGGCCCAATAGGGTGGGTCAGCACTGCAAAGATAAAAGAAGTTTCCGTTTTTGAAATGTGGTGTGTGAACAAGACTACGTTAGTAGTCGAAACATTGCATTTTGGAAGGCACATGGAATAAATAACATCTTGCCTGGATTACGTGGGGTCTGTCTCTTCTTTCGCCGCTGCCTGTGGAGGTTTGAAGATTGTGCTCATATATATATATATATATACATATATATATATATATATATATATATATATATATATATATATATATATATATATATATATATATATTCACTGAAAAAACCATAGGTTATAGACCATATATAGTTAGGAATTAGCATTTACAAAACCTTGAAAATTCACTGAAAAACCATGGGTTATAGACCATATATAGTTAGGAATTAGCATTTACAAAACCTTATTTTACTCACACAAAACCATTGAAATTCCATATATAGTTAGTTGCACTAACTATATAGCGCGCACCCGCAATCCACTGCTGATGATGTCACATATTACATCATTCATGACATGGTCAGTGACATCACTGATGACATCTCAAATGACATCACTGATGACATCACTGATGACATCATCCAGTGACTGTGTGTTTCTGTAAAGTTTAAATATGTTTTACATATTGAAGAATGAGTAGATGTAGAAGTGTCTGGATGAAGGATTTAGTAGGTGCGTGACTGACTGTATGAGTGAGTGATTAAATGTGTCTCACTGAGTGCATGGGTTAGTGACTAAACTGTTTTAATTTGTGCATCATTATGTCTGTTGTTCTGTAAACTGCTGCATGTGTTGATCAGTAGCTATATGAGTAACTATATGGGTTCTTGATTGATTGTCGAAGTATTTGTATGGGAGACTGAGTGTGTGTGTGGCTGGCTGGGAGATGTGTGACTCTGTGCAGATCAATGTGTTCTTGTATCAATGATTGTATAAGAGAGTAAGTATGTGTTAGTATATGTTTGAAAATGTAAGGTACTCTATGTTTAACTGTATTGATTAGAAAATGGAAGTGTGATTGATTCTTTACAGGACTGACTAGGTGTGTGAGTAACTCCATGGATGAGTGGCAGAGTGTGAGTGTCTGTATTGGTGTATGAGTGCATATGATAGTGTTGTAAAGATGAGTGATTGTATGTATGAATGATTGTATGGGTGAATGAGTGAATCTGTGTGTAGACATAGGAATCAGTGAGTGCGTATGTAGTAACTAGTATTGGTGTGTCAATGGTTTAAAAAATGATATTCTGTATTTTACACTGGATGTAACAGAGGTTATATTAAAGTGTGAGGAGATGCATTGTATTGTCACATGAATGATATCATCAGTGATGTCATTTGAGATGTCATCAGTGATGTCATTTGAGATGTCATCAGTGATGTCACTGACCATGTCATGAATGATGTAATATGTGACATCATCAGCAGTGGATTGCGGGTGCGCGATATATAGTTAGTGCAACTAACTATATATGGAATTTCAATGGTTTGTGTGAGTAAAATAAGGTTTTGTAAATGCTAATTCCTAACTATATATAGTCTATAACCCATGGTTTTTTCAGTGAATTTTCAAGGTTTTGTAAATGCTAATTCCTAACTATATATGGTCTATAACCTATGGTTTTTTCAGTGAATTTCAATGGTTTTTTAATAGCAAATATCAAAAGCTTTAAAATGTCAAGTACGTGGTAGGTAAAAACATTTTCGTGTTTATGCACGCTGATGTGCTTTGAATGCTGCCCCCCCCCTCTTTTCTTTTAGGAGTATTCTCTCTTTGCATATAGTGAAGGGTAGGTAACGCAGGCCTTTGCCCCCGTTGTAATCCGTCGTGCCTGCTTCCCTCTCCATTTGATTGATTGTTATCCAAGCATTTACTGTTTTGGAATTGGTTCTCTTTGGGTCATTCTCTATTTACAAACAAGCACAGAGTCGCAATACTCTGTTTAGTCTTTGCAGATAGTGAAAAATCGTTAGAAAAAACAAAAGGAATCAAGCAAAATCAGTAGGCCACTAATGGGATCTCTTTTAGACCTCGCGAAAATAGAAACATTAGGAACAACCCCTTATGAGAAATATGAAACTAGTGAGAGGAACTGAGCTCGACGCCATGATGGCTGCAAGACAGCTCGGCTCCGCCACCCACCCCACCCAAAATAACAACAAACCCTATGCAAATATTATAAATATATACAACACACCAGCAAAGTAACAGGGTAAAACGTTTTATTAAATAACTATTTACATGGCAGCCTGCTGCAACATCGATCCAAATGCATGCCGCCATTCCCGGGATTTCTCCCCGACTACTCTGCGGCCTACGAGATGGAGAGGCTTGGCTCCTGCCCCCTCCCCAAGTCTTGTTGCCCTGGTATGGCGGCCGGCTCCCGGGGTCAGGCGGAACTTGTTGCCTTTTGATGCCTCTTCCATTCTGGACCTTGTCCCACAATCCGTTTGACCTGAAGACACGTCCTGCGGTGCCCTGGTCCAACCATCACATATACCTGCCCCAGGAGACGGCGTGGGGTGCACTGGAAGGGAGAGGTCCAGCGGAACTTTTTGCCTTTTGGTGGCTCTGCTATTCTGCACCTTGTCCCACAATCCGTTTGACCTGAAGACACGTCCTGCGGTGCCCTCGCAATGTGGCCTGGTCCACCCACCCCACCCAAAATAACGACAAACCCTATGCAAATATTATAAATATATACAACACACCAGCAAAGTAACAGGGTAAAACGTTTTATTAAATAACTATTTACATGGCAGCCTGCTGCAACATCGATCCAAATGCATGCTGCCGTTCCCGGGATTTCTCCCCGACTACTCTGCGGCCTACGAGATGGAGAGGCCGGGGTGTTGACTAGGCGGGGCCTCCGGCCGCAACCACAGCGCCAACGATCGCTGCTGACGGAGGGGAGCCTTGCCGGTGAGAGCAACTGATCTGAAGAACAGCTGCCTGCAGTGCCTCCCTGAGCCGCTTGACGGAGGCCCCGGAGGGGCGGTGTGGTGGCGCGGACTCGGAGGGGGCGCTTGGCTCCTGCCCCCTCCCCAAGTCTTGTTGCCCTGGTATGGCCTGAGATCGCCCCCGACATAGGCGGCCGGCTCCCGGGGTCAGGCGGAACTTGTTGCCTTTTGATGCCTCTTCCATTCTGGACCTTGTCCCACAATCCGTTTGACCTGAAGACACGTCCTGCGGTGCCCTGGTCCAACCATCACATATACCTGCGCCAGGAGACGGCGTGGGGTGCACTGGAAGGGAGAGGCGGCGCGAACGAGCCTCCCCCACCTCCCCAGGTGGAGGTTTCTCAGCTACACCCCAGCGCTTCACTCGACAAGCTGAGTTTCGCCCGCTCCTGCGGCACAGTGCCTCGCTCGGCCAGCTGAATTACGCCTGCTCTTGCTATTACAGCGTCTCACCCGCCATCCGGCTGAATTGCATCCACTCTTGCGGTACAGCGACAGGCGGCTGCCACGGAGCTCAGGAAATGGCGGTCGACTCCACAGACTTGGGCCTGGCCTGCAAGGATGGCTCTGGGCAACCCTGGAACTCGGACGCTTGACTGCTAGGGCATGGGCCCCATTCCCAAAAGCGTCCCCTCAGCCTTGAAGATTCTACAAGAGTCACCGGGGCCCCCGACTCCCGCAGACTTCATGTGGGGAGCGACTGCCATGATTGCTCGCGGAATGGCCACGACGTAGCCACGGGGTGCTCTCATGCTGACGCCAGCTTCAGTCTGAAACATCCAGAAAAACTGTAGACTACCAATTCGATCAGTTCCGGTGGAGCCCCAACGACGTATCACGTTATTGCGTAATGCGTCATATGACGCGCCGTGTTAGCGCACCCGGAAGTGCTCCGATGCGCGAAGCGCAGCTTCCCGGAAGCGATCCGGGGCGCGGAGCGCGTAACGTAAGCATAACAGGTCATGTGACTTGTTAATAAAACTTTTCATTGGTTCATTTCACTTTTGGGTTCCTAATGATGTAAGGCTAGGTCATGTGACCTAAAAATAACACTTTTCATTGGTTTAGAACTATTTTTTGTCCCAAATGATGAAAACCCCTCCTTGTTTCCTCACTCTGACTTTCATCTTTGTGAGAGGAAGACCTTTTTTCATCACTTAGCAATAGCAAGTGTTGTAGCTTCAGCTGGTGCATCCCCACCACCACCACCACCTCCTAGGAAGAGAGTACCACCTCCTCAGGTGGTGGTTGAGCAAGAGGTTCCCCCCTCCCACACCTTCTTGTTGCCTGATTCGGCCAACTCAATCGATCGAGCATGAGACTCTGTTGTGATCTGAAGAACCGTTGCCTGCGGTGCCTCCCTGAGCCGCTTGATGGAGGCCCCCGAGGGGCGGTGTGGTGGTGCGGACTGGGAAGGGGCGCTTGGCTCCTGCCCCCTCCCCAAGTCTCGCTCGGCCAGCTGAGTTTCGCCCACTCTTGCGGCCTACGACATGGAGAGGCCGGGGTGTTGACTAGGCGGGGCCTCCGGCCGCAACCACAGCGCCAACGATCGCTGCTGACTGAGGGGAGCCTTGCCGGTGAGAGCCACTGATCTGAAGAACCGCTGCCTGCGGTGCCTCCCTGAACAGCTTGACGGAGGCCCCCGAGGGGCGGTGTGGTGGCGCGGACTGGGAGGGGGCGCTTGGCTCCTGCCCCCTCCCCAAGTCTCGCTCGGCCAGCAGAGTTGCGCCCACTCTTGCGGCCTACGACATGGAGAGGCCGGGGCGTTGACTAGGCGGGGCCACCGGCCGCAACCACAGCGCCAACGATCGCTGCTGACGGAGGGGAGCCTTGCCGGTGAAAGCCTTGCCGGTGAGAGCCACTGATCTGAAGAACCGCTGCCTGCGGTGCCTCCCTGAACCGCTTGACGGAGGCCCCCAAGGGGCGGTGTGGTGGCACGGACTGGGAGGGGGCGCTTGGCTCCTGCCCCCTCCCCAAGTCTCGCTCGGCCAGCTGAGTTTCGCCCACTCTTGCGGCCTACGACATAGAGAGGCCGGGGCGTTGACTAGGCGGGGCCTCCGGCCGCAACCACAGCGCCAACGATCGCTGCTGACGGAGGGAAGCTTTGCCGGTGAGAGCCACTGATCTGAAGAACCGCTGCCTGCGGTGCCTCCCTGAACCGCTTGACGGAGGCCCCCGAGGGGCGGTGTGGTGGCGCGGACTGGGAGGGGGCGCTTGGCTCCTGCCCCCTCCCCAAGTCTTGTTGCCCTGGTGTAGCCTAAGATCGCCCCCGACATAGGCGGCCGGCTCCCGGGGTCCAGCGGAACTTTTTGCCTTTTGGTGGCTCTGCTATTCTGCACCTTGTCCCACAATCCGTTTGACCTGAAGACACGTCCTGCGGTGCCCTCGCAATGTGGCCTGGTCCCTGAATGTGTGCAGGGGGACAGTATTCCTCGCTCGGCCAGCAGAGTTGCGCCCACTCTTGCGGCCTACGACTTGGATAGACCGGGGCGTTGACTAGGCGGGGCCTCCGGCCGCAATCACAGCGCCAACGATCGCTGCTAACGGAGGGGAGCCTTGCCGGTGAGAGCCACTGATCTGAAGAACCGCTGCCTGCGGTGCCTCCCTGAACCGCTTGACCTTGGCCCCCGAAGGGCGGTGTGGTGGCACGGACTGGGAGGGGGCGCTTGGCTCCTGCCCCCTCCCCAAGTCTTGTTGCCCTGGTGTGGCCTGAGCTCGCCCCCGACATAGGCGGCCGGGTCCCGGGGTCCAGCGGAACTTTTTGCCTTTTGGCGACTCTTCCATTCTGCACCTTGTCCCACAATCCTTTTGACCTGAAGACACGTCCTGCGGTGCCCTCGCAATGCGGCCTGGTCCCTGAATGTGTGCAGGGGGACGGTATTGATTGGATCAAGATGGCGGCTTCACACAAAGCTGACTCAAGTGTTGCTGCTGATGCTATGCAGACAAAAACTGGTTTTCAGTTTGTACATTCTTCAGGATTTTTCCATCCAAGGCTGGTTGAGAGTTTGTAGAACGATGGCTTCAGATTTTCAACATACTACTCTTCATCATTCTTCATAAATGTAACAATGTGAGACTCACTAGGAGAACGGCCGTTTATCTTTCCTTTCAAAATGCTGCCAACAATATTTTCTGAATGGAAGACACCATCTTGTAGCATAAAGGGCTGCGTCAAGGGTGATATTGCCCAGAATGTCTTGTTTTCTAGTGCTCGTAATGACGAAGCCAGAACTGCCGAAAGGGATTTTGGTCCTGCCGCTACTTATTGGAGACATTGAACTGTACTCTGAACCTGCCTGGCCTCGACCAAAATGGCGCCAGTATGGGAGCGACTTGCAACTCCTTATGACGTTCTAGTTACTTAGCCTTGACGTTATGGGGGATGTATGCGGTCTTTGTGCACATGGCGGGCGGGGAAGGGTACTGACTGGGAATACGGACAACCCTATTGATGCCGATTTTTCATTATTGTTTATTGTATTAATAAAGCTTCGAAGTAATGTTACCCATGATACTCCCCCATGGTGTGCGTATGGACGATTTTATTGTAACTGATCCTGTTATACTTTCAATTAAAATATCAACCTTCACTGATCCTGCAACCGTTTGTCACATTTAGTTTTTTCAATTAAATGGCTCGCTTGTTACATACTCCTATACCCCTGGCTTTTGAAAGACACCATCTTGTAGAATAAAGGGCTGCGTCAAGGGTGGTATTGCCTAGAATGTCTTGTTTTCTAGTGCTCGTAATGACAAAACCAGAACTGCCGAAAGGGATTCTGGTCCTGCCGCTACTTATTGGAGACATTGAACTATACTCTGAACCTGCCTGGCCTCGACCAAAATGGCGCCAGTATGGGAGCGACTTGCAACTCCTTATGACGTTCTAGTTACTTAGCCTTGACGTTATGGGGGATGTATGCGGTCTTTGTGCACATGGCAGGCGGGGAAGGGTACTGACTGGGAATACGGACAACCCTATTGATGTCGATTTTTCATTATTGATTATTGTATTAATAAAGCTTCGAAGTAATGTTACCCATGATACTCGCCCATGGTGTGCGTATGGACAATTTTATTGTAACTGATCCTGTTATACTTTCAATTAAAAAATCAACCTTCACTGACCCTGCAACCGTTTGTCACGTTTAGTTTTTTCAATTAAATGGCTCGCTTGTTACATACTCCTATACCCCTGGCTTTTGAAAGACACCATCTTGTAGAATAAAGGGCTGCGTCAAGGGTGGTATTGCCCAGAATGTCTTGTTTTCTAGTGCCTATAATGATGAAGCCAGAACTACCGAAAGGGATTCTGGTCCTGCCGCTACTTATTGGAGACATTGAACTATACTCTGGACCTTCCTGGCCTCGACCAAAATGGCGCCAGTATGGGAGCGACTTGCAACTCCTTATGACGTTCTAGTTACTTAGCCTTGACGTTATGGGGGATGTATGCGGTCTTTGTGCACATGGCGGGCGGGGAAGGGTACTGACTGGGAATACGGACAACCCTATTGATGTCGATTTTTCATTATTGATTATTGTATTAATAAAGCTTCGAAGTAATGTTACCCATGATACTCGCCCATGGTGTGCGTATGGACGATTTTATTGTTACTGATCCTGTTATACTTTCAATTATAAAATCAACCTTCACTGATCCTGCAACCGTTTGTCACGTTTAGTTTTTTCAATTAAATGGCTCGCTTGTTACATACTCCTATACCCCTGGCTTTTGAAAGACACCATCTTGTAGAATAAAGGGCTGCGTCAAGGGTGGTATTGCCCAGAATGTCTTGTTTTCTAGTGCTCGTAATGACGAAGACAGAACTGCCGAAAGGGATTCTGGTCCTGCCGCTACTTATTGGAGACATTGAACTATACTCTGAACCTGCCTGGCCTCGACCAAAATGGCGCCAGTATGGGAGCGACTTGCAACTCCTTATGACGTTCTAGTTACTTAGCCTTGACGTTATGGGGGATGTATGCGGTCTTTGTGCACATGGCGGGCGGGGAAGGGTACTGACTGGGAATACGGACAACCCTATTGATGTCGATTTTTCATTATTGATTATTGTATTAATAAAGCTTCGAAGTAATGTTACCCATGATACTCGCCCATGGTGTGCTAATGGACGATTTTATTGTAACTGATCCTGTTATACTTTCAATTAAAAAATCAACCTTCACTAATCCTGCAACCGTTTGTCACGTTTAGTTTTTTCAATTAAATGGCTCGCTTGTTACATACTCCTATACCCCTGGCTTTTGAAAGACACCATCTTGTAGAATAAAGGGCTGCGTCAAGGGTGGTATTGCCCAGAATGTCTTGTTTTCTAGTGCTCGTAATGATGAAGCCAGAACTACCGAAAGGGATTCTGGTCCTGCCGCTACTTATTGGAGACATTGAACTATACTCTGGACCTGCCTGGCCTCGACCAAAAGGGCGCCAGTATGGGAGCGACTTGCAACTCCTTATGACGTTCTAGTTACTTAGCCTTGACCTTATGGGGGATGTATGCGGTCTTTGTGCACATGGCGGGCGGGGAAGGGTACTGACTGGGAATACGGACAACCCTATTGATGTCGATTTTTCATTATTGATTATTGTATTAATAAAGCTTCGAAGTAATGTTACCCATGATACTCGCCCATGGTGTGCGTATGGACGATTTTATTGTAACTGATCCTGTTATACTTTCAATTATAAAATCAACCTTCACTGATCCTGCAACCGTTTGTCACGTTTACTTTTTTCAATTAAATGGCTCGCTTGTTACATACTCCTATACCCCTGGCTTTTGAAAGACACCATCTTGTAGAATAAAGGGTTGCGTCAAGGGTGGTATTGCCCAGAATGTCTTGTTTTCTAGTGCTCGTAATGACGAAGCCAGAACTGCCGAAAGGGATTCTGGTCCTGCCGCTACTTATTGGAGACATTGAACTATACTCTGAACCTGCCTGGCCTCGACCAAAATGGCGCCAGTATGGGAGCGACTTGCAACTCCTTATGACGTTCTAGTTACTTAGCCTTGACGTTATGGGGGATGTATGCGGTCTTTGTGCACATGGCGGGCGGGGAAGGGTACTGACTGGGAATACGGACAACCCTATTGATGTCGATTTTTCATTATTGATTATTGTATTAATAAAGCTTCGAAGTAATGTTACCCATGATACTCGTCCATGGTGTGCTAATGGACGATTTTATTGTAACTGATCCTGTTATACTTTCAATTAAAAAATCAACCTTCACTGATCCTGCAACTGTTTGTCACGTTTAGTTTTTTCAATTAAATGGCTCGCTTGTTACATACTCCTATACCCCTGGCTTTTGACCCTTTCCTACGCGCGGTCTGTACTACCGCCCTCGGGCGATCTATGTAATGAACAGGTTACCATTGCCGAAACACAAGGTAGATAGAGATAAGTCAAGTACGTGGTAGATAAAAACATTTTCGTGTTTATGCACGCTGATGTGCTTTGAACGCTGCCCCCCCCTCCTCATAATTTAGATTACCACCGCCCATTGCACAAAAGTGTACCGGGCGCTCCCCACGCAAAAAAAGCCTCCACATCAAACCTAGGGGGTCAGGGAGGATCTACTATGCCCCCTTATGGTCATTTCCCCCTTCGTTTTGGCCTCCTCTTGTCTCTCGATCCTACCGAGAGACAAGATGGCGGCCGCTCCGGACTGTTTAGAATTTTGACAGACACCGGAGAGCCAATCAGCTTCGCTTCGCGAAGTTCCATTACGCGCCAAGTACGCGAACCGGAGCGCTACCCGGAGCGCTGTCACAGATATATATTTTTTTGGGACGTTAATTTATCAAAATCCACTGGAGCACATATATTGAGACCTAGCAAAGGCACATCGGGCTAACAGTCCCTACAATTTTGCCAAGTTTCGTGCAAATCCATTCAGCCGTTCGAGCTAAAAGTGAGGCCAACTGCCCTATGGAAATTAACATGGGAAAAAAGCGCTTTGGGACCCCCCTTTTTTCTCGCCCCCCCCTTGACGAAACCCCCCTAAATTTTGAGGGGCTGCTCAGAAACAAAATGTTCAATTTTCCTGAAAATTTCAGCCAATTCCATCCACAAACGCCAAAGTTATTAGACATAGAATTTTCAAAAATCCCATAGAGAAAAAATCCTAACTATATATACCTACTGGCGACCGCCAGTAGGTAATATATATATATATATATATATATATACATATACATATTCACGATGTCATTTGAGATGTCATCAGTGATGTCACTGACCATGTCATGAATGATGTAATATGTGACATCATCAGCAGTGGATTGCGGACGTGCAATTTATAGTTAGTAGAACTAACTATAACAGGGGAATTTCAATGGTTTTATACAAGTGAATTGCCCAACTAACTATAACACCCCTAAAACCTATTTTTTTTTCAGTGAATTTCTAAGGTTTTTTAAAAGCTAATTCCTGACTATAACATGTCTGAAACCTATATGTTTTTTTCAGTGCATTACAAAGGTTTTTTAAACGCTAACTCCTAACTATAACATGTCTGAAATCTATGTTTTTTTCAGTAAATTTCAAAGCTTTTGTAAATTACAATTTTTAAATGTATTAATTCCTATATTTATTTTTTTGATACTGATTTACTACATTTTTTAAACTATTTATTGTTTAGATATTTTATTTTTTTTAATTACATTATAATTACATTATACATTACATTATAAAATACACTTTCTCAGAATGAATCACTTTAGTTTAAATACTTTGCAAATAGGCAATAGACTTTTAAGTACAGTAGTTATAGTTGTTGTAATGCGCAACACAATTTCAGACACAATGCAACATTGAGCTCAATGTGAATTTCTAGTTAAATGCAATTAGTTACTTTTCTAACCACAGGATTAGATCCTAGATTCAGTCCTGGGAAATCTCCTGTAAACAGTTGAGTATAAACGTTTTGGTTACAGTAGTGATTTTTAAAGAATATTATTGTATTTTAAAAGTTGACACTTAGAAACTTTTTCACATAGAATCACCAATGTTATCCTATGGGAGGAAATTTACTTATCAGGTAAGTAGTGTTAACGTTACTTTTTCATACTCAGTGGTGGATCCTGGATCCAGCACGGGTGCATCTCCTGCAAACAGTCGAAAGAATGCGTTTAAGTCATACAGGCAATTTTTAAGGAATATTTTTAGTTTGTGAAAATAGACAGAAACTTTTCTGATGAAAACCACACAATGGATTCCTATAGAAGGAAATACAAATTACTGGTAAGTAAGCTTAGAATTACTTTTCAGGGTCAGTGCTGGGCACAAAGATGCAGCACTGACATCTCTCCTGATAACAGGTGAGTAAATCGGAATTCGTAATTCGGCTGATTTTAGAGGAATATTTGTATGTTTCAAAAATCGACACTTCGAAACCTTTCGGTGAAAACCACACAATGAATTCCTATGGAAGGAAATACAAGTTACTGGTAAGTACGCTTAGAATTACTTTTCAGGGTCAGTGCTGGGCTAAAAGATGCAGTACTGGGTTCTCTCCTGATAACCGTTGAGTTAATCGGAAATCGTAGTTCGGCTGATTGTAGAGGGATATTTGTAAGTTTCAAAAATCGACACTTTGAAACTTTTCTGCTCAAAACCATACAATGGATTCCTATGGAAGGAAATACAAGTTACTGGTAAATGCGCTTACTATTACTTTTCAGGGTCAGTGCTGGGCTAAAAGATGCTGCACTGGGTTCTCTCCTGATAACAGGTGAGTAAATCGGAATTCGTTCGGCTGATTTTAGAGGAATATTTGTACGTTTCAAAAAATCGACAGAAACTTTTCTGCTGAAAACCACACAATGGATTCCCATGGAAGGAAATACAAGTTACTGGTAAGTACGCTTAGAATTACTTTTCAGGGTCAGTGCTGGGCTAAAAGATGCAGTACTGGGTTCTTTCCTGATAACCGTTGAGTTAATCGGAATTCGTTCGGCTGATTTTAGAGGAATATTTGTAAGTTTAAAAAATCGACAGAAACTTTACTGCTGAAAACCACACAATGGATTCCTATGGAAGGAAATACAAGTTACTAGTAAGTACATTTACAATTTCCTTTCAGGGTCAGTGCTGGGCTAAAACATGCTGCACTGGGTTTTCTCCTGATAACAAGTGAGTAAATAGGAATTCGTAGTTCGGCTGATTTTAGAGGAATATGTGTACAATAATGAAGGAAGGGGCCGGGGCCTGCGGTGACGTGTGTAAACACGCCCTGTGGCGCAGTTTAAGTTGGGGAATTAATTCCTCTTCAATCCTGTGATCCCCTGGGGGCCAACTAGCCAACCAGGTACCTCCAGTATGAGCCAGAGAGCTCCGTTGCAGAGAGGTGTTCAGAGGCCACGCCCCTTTTTACAACACTCTGCAACGCATCTCCGTGGTGCTTACTGGAGGTACCTGGTGGGCTAGTTGGCCCCCAGGGGACCTCTCTGGATTGAAGAGGAATTAATTCCCCAACTTAAAATGCGCCACAGGGCGTGTTTGCACACATTTCACCTCAGGCCCAGCCCCCTACCTTCACCAATATGCAATCGCGGCCCGTGGCATGTTTTAAGTTGGGAGATTAAGTCCCCTTGAATCCTGAGGTTCCCTTGCGGCCAACTAGCCCACCTGGTACCTCCAGTAGGCGTCACAGAGCTGCCTTGCAGAGAGGTGTAAAAAGGGGCGTGGCCTCAGAACACCTCTCTGCATTGCAGCCCCCGGTGCATACTGGCTCTAGTTGGCCCCCAGGGTCCCTGGGGGCCAACTAGCCCCCACGGACTGGGGGTCCCTGGGGGCTAGTTGGCCCCCAGGGACCCCCAGTACTCAAGGGGAATTTGTTCCCCCTCTGCAAACGTGCCAGGGGGAGCGTTTGCAGAGTGGTGCGAGGAGGGGGCATGGCCTCTGGCCCGATCCTGGTTTTTGGGTTTTTTTCTTAAAGAAGGGGGGCTGTGTAGCCCCTCTTCTTTTTCTAATTTATTGCCCCTGGGGACCCCATTCCCCAGGGCCTTCCCCCAACTTTTAATTAAAAAATAAAATCGGGAAGGGGGCCACATGGCCCCCTTCCCAAGGCCATCATTTGCCCCGGGGACCCCATCCCCTGGGGCATGGCCCTTTTTAAAAAATATATATTATTTTTGAGGGGGGCTGCCGTGCCTGCCTGTGGCCAGTTGTGGCCCTGGGGACCCCATTCCCTGGGCCGTTTCTTTTTTTTAATGTTTTTTTTTTGGGGTGGGGCCAGCATGGCCCCCCCGGGCCACTACTAGTCCGGGGGACCCCATCCCCCGGGGCTGGCCCTCTTTGCTGGGGGCCTTGGGTCCCCAATCCCCCCACGGTCCCAGCCGGTTCCCTGCACCCTGCAGGAGCCGGCATTGCTTTTCCATATGGGGAGCAGCTAACATCCTGCTCCCCATATGGAAAAGCAATCTGCTCTCCTATTTGGAAAAGAGAGCAGGTTTCCTGCTCTCTCTTCCAAATAGGAAAGCAGTTTGCAATGACAGGGTGGGAGCCGCGAGGCTCCCGCCCTGCCATTGCAAACGGCAGTGTCCCGGGGGTGGGCACCCCGGGACACTGCAGGAGTTGAGCCTCGGTGTGGTGGTGCCCAGGGCCTGTACAAGGCTCCAGGAGTAGGGCCACACGGCCCCCCTCCCACACTTTCAAAAAGCCCTGGGGCATGGTGGTCCGCGGGGGGCCTCAGAGCCCCCCCTCAATTAATGTTGTGAAGCCCCGGGGTGGCGGTCCCCGGGCTGGGGGGGCCTGAGAGTTCCCCACCCAATTTTAATAAGCCCCAGGGGTGGCGGTCCCCGGGGCTGGTGGGCCCTCAGAGCCCCCCCAAACCTACTTTAAGGTAGCCCCAGGGCTGGCAGGCCCAGGGCTGGGGGGGCTGAGAGCCCCCCACCCAATTTTAATAAGCCCCGGTGGGCGGCAGTCCCCGGGGCTGGGGGGCCTGAGAGCCCCCTCCTTACATAATTTTAAAAAACCCCAGGGGGTGGTGGTCTGCGGGACCCCTTAGGGCCCCCCGGTATATATAGTATTGCCCCTGGGATTTGGCCCCCCCGGGGGCTAAAAACCAAAGATGCGTGGGAATCCGCGCTTCTTTTTTTAAAAATTTCGGCCGAAATTTTAAAAAAAACAGAAGCCTGGGCTCCTGCGCATCTCACCGATTATATATTTTTTTAATGCTTTTTTGGCCCCCGGAGCAGGCCTAGGGGGTCAGGGTGTTTCTACCCTGCCCGCTTTTCGCGTTTTGCAATATTTTTCTTTGGTTTCTTGTGCCTCAGTTCTAGCAAGGCACAAGATGGCTGCCAACACTTCCTGATTTGGAGTGTTGACAGCCAATTAAAATACAGCTCATGCACGGCAGGGTGCGCTTAGGGTACGCGGATAGGTCCGCGGATCCACCGCGCCCATAGATATATAAATGACTTTAACTGTCATTTTCTTTGGAACTACTGAACGGATTTACACCAAATAAGCAAAAGGCACGAGTCTGAACCAAGAACTACCTCTTTGCCAAAGTTGGTGTAATTCCGTTCAGCAATTCGGGCTGTAGCTGCGGCTAAATGTCCTATGGGAAATTGAATGGGGAAAACGTGTTTTGGGACCCCCTTTTTTCTCAGCCCCGCTTGATGAATCATCGTGAAACTTTCAGGATAGGAGGGGACCGGAGCTGGCCAAAAGTTTGGAAAATTTTGCGCAGATTTGTCAATCGGCGCCAAAGTAATTCCATTAATGCCTATGTGGTGTTCAATGTTCGTATATAATGATACCACATCCATGGTTATTAATTTGTAGGTTGTTGACCAAGATACATTCTCAAGTTTCTTTAGGAGATCTGTGGTGTCTTTCAAGTAGGATGTGAGGTCCTTTGCCAGTGGAGCCAAAAGGACCTCACATCCTACTTTAAAGACACCACAGATCTAAAGAAACTTGAGAATGTATCTTGGTCACCAACCTACACATTAATAACCATGGATGTGGTATCATTACATACGAACATTGAACACCACATAGGCATAAAAGCTTGCAAACACTATTTGGGGAAACGTAACATCAAATATAGAGACCTCAACAAAATGTTGAATGACATGATTTCATTGTACTTAAACAACAAAAAAATGTTGTTTAATAAACAGAATTATAAACAAATGAGAGGATGTACAATGGGATTTTCGTTCTCCCCAAATTATGCGAATCTGACAATTGGGTGGTTTGAGCCACATCTAGCTTGGAATACCGAAAATTATCCATGGAGAGAAAAAATCGTACTATGGCTCAGGTTCATAGATGATCTGTTGATTATCTGGAACGGCACCACAGAAGATTTTGAACTGTACTTTGACAAGCTGAACAACAGTCCAACCAACTTAAAATTCACATTTGAAATAAGTTCAGAAAG